>NC_142490.1:17688098-17987180 GCF_965113065.1 Corylus avellana | reverse complement strand
GGTATATATTTCTTTACATTATGATTTTTCTGGGTGTAAAATATATATATGGCATGTTGAAATTAATTTGTCCAAGTATATATATATATATATATATATATATGTTTGATAGAGATCTAGTTTTTCTATTGCATGCAGGTGATGAAGCGTTTCACATTATGAAATGAACCTTAAACTTATATAGAAATTTCATTTTGGCGGCCAAAAAGTATAGAAAGAACCAGAAAAATAGTCAAAACAAAAACAAGTCTATATTTTCTTAATTTTTAGTATATATTTTTTCAGTATAATACTATAATTCACCTGAAACCTGGTTCCTTAATTAGTATATCATCTTCTTTTGTTACTGATGTGAAACAAAGATTCTGTGAGGTCCTTTGTACTTTAGCATTGGCTGTGATGAAAGGGTTTAATTTATATTTTTGATTTTATGTTTTCTTTTATCTTTTATCTTTAATTTTTATATAATATGACAATAGTATAAGAGTCTACTAAATAGCATTCCTGTTAATGAGATTGAGCTGAGTTTTAATTACCTTTTTTTTCCTGGACGAATTTATATATATGTTTCGAGTAATGCTAAGTAACATCTTTTTATCTTCCTAAAATTCTCTTAAAGCTGATGTGACTTTCAAAATCACCATTGGATCAAAATTCAAGTATAATTCTTCTAAAATTTAATGGTGATTTTAAAAGCCACATCAACTTTAAAATGATTTTAAGAGAATAAAAAGATGGTACCTAACATTAATCTTAAGGAAAAAAGAAATGAAAAGCCAGCTTATTGCATTGACTTTGTTATAATTATTAATTAGTAATGCTCTCTTAGGTTTTTTCTATAAATATTGAAGGGTTGAGAGCAACTGCATTTGCAATCCTTCAGGTAATTGGATTGATTTGCTGAGAGAGATCGAGTGGTATTCTTGAGTGATTATCTTCTCTGTTCAGGTATATATTTCTTTACATTATGATTTTTTTGGGTGTAAAATATATGGCATGTTGAAATTAATTTGTCCAAGGAATATGTTTGATAGAGATCTAGTTTAATTATCTATTGGATGTAGGTGATCATGAAGCGTTTCACAATATGAACTGAATCCTCAGACATATATAGAAATCTCATTTTTCTTTAACGGCCAAAAAATATAAAAAGAACCAGAAAAATAGTCAAAACAAAAACAACTTTTCTATATTTTCTTAATTTTGGTATATATATTTTCAGTATTTCACCTGAAACCTAGTTCCTTAGTATGTCATCTTCTTTCGTTAGTGATGTGAAACAAAGATTCAGTGAGAGGTCCTTTGTACTTTAGCTTGGCAGTGATGAAAGGGTTTAATTCATATTTTCGATTTTATGTTTTCTTTTATCTTTTATCTTTAATTTTTTTTTATATAATATGACAGTCGTATAAGAGTCTATTAAATAGTATTACTTTCACATGAATTTATTTTCTCAATTTACACTTAAGTAATCAAATTATCTTTCAAAATTTTTATAATTGTATTTTTCTTTTATTAAGTTATATTAATAGGCTGATGAGTATATATATATATATATATATATATATATATATATATATATATAGTAAGTTATATTAATTAGACTTACTGATTCTACAAGGACAAAATGGATAAAGGACCTTCGAAGAAGGACTTGGCGCCCGGGACAGGTGCTGAGGCAAGTCCAAGCCGAACACCAGGTTTTTCCTTCCAATTAATCATCAGCTATATATATTTGTCATATTGAAACTTGGGATATGTGTGCGTGTGTTTGCATATATAATTTTCGTGTTATGTGATTTGGGGTGTTTTAAGGCTAGCTAGCTAGCTTTTAGACGTATTAAACCTACATGGGACTTGTTGAGCATTATCGATCTGGCCGGTGTGCGCCATTCGTGATGTATTGGTGAGACAAGCGCTGGCACCAAATTAAGAATGTTATATATGTTGGCTATTTGTCATATTGAAACTTCCAATCAATCTGCACGTGGGTGTTAGTTTATGTCGTTTAAGGTGTCAGTCGAAAGAAAGAAAGCTAAGAATAATTTGTTATTGAATATAGCAGCTGATCGGCTTACGGAGATGAAGATGCAGTTTGATGCTGAGTTCAAAGTGTTAAAGACTCGGTTAAAAGAAATGAAGGAATGTATGGAGGACCTCGCTAACATCATGAACGAACAGGTGGAGAACCTCGCTAACATCATGAACGAACAGATGGAGGACCTCGCTAACACCATGAAGAAACAGAAGGATGAGCACAGTACTAGCGATATGAACAAACAGAAGGATAAGAACAAACAGAAGGGACACGGGAAGAAATAATTGGATAAGTAAGGAATACCACTTGCTGTATTTTCTGTTTGAACTTCTTTTGTGCGTGCACTGTTTTATAACCAAATAATCTTAACCTGTTGATTTATTTTAGTTTCCACGTCATGTATTTTGGTTGAATTTTAATCTCTTTATCTTTATTAATACATTTCATATGTTTCCTTTTACTTGTCGGCCGCACAATATTCTCTCTTGCACTATCCTGTTACGTGACAAAAGGCTTAAAATGGGATGAGGACAATAACCAAGAGAACGAAGATGCAACGGCTAGCTGGAGGGTTGCTTCTATTTCTATTAATTATTAAATAATATAGAGATACTATGTTATCTCTAACTACGTGTTTAATTCTGTTAGAACCCTTTACAAGTTGTCAGACTTGGTCCAACTCCATTTCCTCAGTTTTTGTGAAATGCTGATCATGATCAGTATTGTAATAAATCCTCAAGCCCTGACAGAAACTGCATTGCACTCCATCAGGTTGGATTGATTTGCTAAGGGAGTGTATCAATCTATTATTCATGGAGTTTTTTTTTTGGTCTAATGCTCTTATCATGTCTTCTATATTGTGTCTGTTAGAATATATTCACAATATATTATGCTGTTTGCTTGCAGGTTTATTTTCATGTCTATGTTGATTATATTTCCTTATATATGTTGATTTTATTCTGTAATATTGTCCACTAAATATTCCTTCATTGTATTTCCTATTTTAATTAGCCTTATTCAACTATGAATATGTCTTTCTTGTATATAGTTCAAAGATATAGAAATATAGTATTCAGTTCAAAGTTCTATTTTCTCTAGTTATTTTAACATGGTATTAGATTGAGACCAAATCTAATGGATTTGTTGAGCAATACAACGCACGTCTTATGGCTAAGAGGTTCAATCAGGAGTATGGAATTGATTATGAGGAGACATTTGCACTATTGGTGACTTGACTTACCCCTGTTCGATCTCTCTTTGTCATTGCCTCTATGCGTCGTTGGAATCTTTTTTAGATGGATGTGAAAAATACATTTCTCAATGATGATCTTAGTGAAGAAATTTATATGCAGCCACCTCCTGGATACACTCATTCGCCACAAAATGTTTGCCGGCTCCACCGAGCATTGTATGGGTTCAAAAAGACTCCACTTGCTTGATTTGCAAAATTCAACTCTACTATCGAACAAATTGGGTTTGCTTCTAACTCCTACGACTCTTCACTTTTTTACTTGGCGATCTAATGCTACCCTTATTCTTTTTTTACTATATGTTGATGATATGATTATTACGAGAGATGATATTGCCGGCATTCATAACCTTTAACATTTCTTGATCCAACAATTGTAGATGAAAGATTTGGGCTCTCTCAACTACTTTCTTGGATTTGAAGTGTCTTTTGATTCAGATGGTTACTATTTCTCTCAAGCTAAATGTGCTTCTAATCTCTTCTCACAAGCTGGAGTTAATTGTTAGTTCTTGTGTTGGCTTAATTCAGTTGCAAAATACAGAGACTACTGTTCATGAGCTCAAACACTGATATAGAATGCTCATAATCCAATCTCCATCGTTCATAATGTAGATTCATGTGTCATGAACGTCCTTGCAGAATTTCAGCTCAATTGGACCACAAACGCTCATCGATTGGAGCTGTTGATCAAGACTGGACAGCATTTCCAGAATACTGTTTCACCCATTGCATGTCCTGTCCGGACAGGCTTTCCCCATGTCTGGACAACAGTTCCAGAAATTATGTTTCTGCTCCGCAAAGCCCTGTCCGGACAGCCCATTAACCTGTCCGGACACCCCATAAGTTTTAGGCCAAAAAACGTGATTTTAAGTGTGTCATGTCTAGGGTTTGATATACTGATATATATACATCATTATAGAAGAGAGAGGCACGAATTTTCGCTCCCAGATAGTTCGTCGGAGGCTATGCTAAGAGAGATCATATGTGGTGAGCGTTAAATTTAATCTCTTAGAGTTTTAGTTATTCCTTTGATAAATCTACGGTTGAGAAGTCTATCGGAAGGGTCCGGTAAAGGAGAATCACGTTGAAGAAGATTGTGAGCAAGGAGACGAGTTGTAGGCTTGTCGATCTTACAGAGCCAAGGTCTTGCAAAGGGTTGTAAGTGTTCCTAGTGTTTGTAATCTCTGGATAATCTTTTGATAATGATTTCCTGGGTTTGGCTGCCCCGGAGAGGTTTTACTTTTAGATCGGTTTCTAAAAGGTTTCCTCTTCGTAACTAAAATATCTGTGTCTGCCTCTTTATTGCTTTATATATTTTGGGTGATTGAATTGTTTATTGCTTCATAATATTAATTCCACATAAATTATGATAAACAAGTTTTAGGAGTCGGCATAGCGTTTTTCAATTGGTATTAGAGCGGGTTTATTTTGTTTGGCTTAAATTCCTGAGTGAGATCCTTGACTCCTTTTTACTATGAATACATCTCAGTTTGACTCTTTTAGTTTTGATGCTCTTAACTATGTGTACAAGATTATATCTGATGAGTATAGTCAACTATCCTACAAATACAAAAAGATTTGTGAAAATTTTAAAAATGTAGAACAGGAAAAAGAATCTTTGATGATCAAATTGTCTAAATCACATGCCTTGATTGATTCTTTAAATTCTGAGATGTTTATGTTTGTTGAAAAGAATATATCACTTGAGAATGATTTGAAAGTTTCTAAAGAACTCACAAAAATCCTCTAGTGATAATCAGAAAAGCTTTTCTGTGTTGATAACAAGCATGGTATGATTGTTGATAATGTTGGTAGCTCTACTTCACATGCTTCTAAATCTGAAAGAAAGACCTTGTTTGTTAAGCCTGTGAATGTTAAAGAAGTCAAGGCTAATATAATCCGTTTGGATAAGGGCAAAACTTCGTGTTTGAATAATTGTGTGAAGCCCAAATTCAAGACTTCTTCTAAGAAACAAACTCTAGTTAAGTTTGTTCCTACATGCCACCATTGTGGGATTATTGGTCACATCAGACCAAATTGTTTTCAGTTTAACTCCCAAAGAATTTGGAAAAACCTGACTGCCCCTAAGAAAGAAAAATGTGATATAGAGTCGTGTTTACCTAGGTCAAAGTCTAAATATATCCTTCCTTATAAAAGACAACCTTCTCAAAGGCTTATTCCCACATGTCATCATTATGGCAAAGTTGGTCATATTCGACTAAATTGTTTTAAATTGAGACCTTATATGTGTCATAAATCTGGTTCTAAGATTGTACAAGAGTGGGTTAGGAAGGATGATAACATTCATCCATTGAGGGGAGTGGTAGTGATCTCACCTTAATTTAGGTGAGTCAATAACATGCCAAGGATTAGCTGTTTTGCTTATTTTTGGAAATCCTAGAGCATGTTGTTTTTCTTTTCTTTGTATTTTTTTTTGTTTTTGCTTTCTAGTTTATGCATTGCAATTTTTTTTTTGTTGTTACACTTTTTGTGTGAAGAGTGTATACATGTTAGTTTTGATATTCTTGTTATGAGGTATATTCATAAAGGGCTTTTCAAGAAATTTATATATCATGATCTTTGAAAGGCTTATAGATGAGATGTTGTGTGCGGACCACCAAGATTTTTGTCTACTTGCTAACCAAATGTTCATGAATGTGTAATGTCTTGTGAAGACCTATAAGTAGTTATTAAACCAAATTATTATTTTGTAATGAGACCTATAAGATGTGATGAAAGTTTAATGCTAAAGGACATTCATTTATTGCCTGTTGTAATCTCAATTCAAGCTTTTTATTTTTTATTTTTTTTTTGTTTTTCATTTGTTTTCGTTTGTGTGCATTTCTTTTGTGAAAAATTTCTAAAAGACAAAAATATGTTACTTTGATTGTTTTCTTTTCTTTCGTTTGTCTTATGCACCTAGATAGTCCATTAATTTCTCATGTTTCTTTCATGGATTTAATTCTATTAATTTCTCATGTTTCTTTCATGGATTTAATTCCTTGTGTTTTGGAATGTTTTTAATATGCATGAGATGAAAATTCCCTCAATGGACTTGTTCTTGTGGTTACCTAAAACCTGAGTTTATGTGGTACATTTTGCCTATTCTTTATCTCTTATACACATTTAAGCTTAAATTGAGGTTTTGCTTAACTTTGTTTGTGAGGTCTGTTAGGTAATCAAATGAGTTTTTTTTTTTTTTTACTAGTCATATTTTTTCAAATTGACCATATGCTAGTTGAACCTAGGGCTTAAAAAAAATTCATGCTTTCTCTTTTGTAATAATCACCAAAAGTTTAAGGACACTTTCTCAAAGAGAAAAAGAAACAAAATAGTTAAACAAATAAATCAAAAGATCATATTCCAAAACGAATTTATTTCACTGTGTCAAACTTGTACAAAAAGTTTTACAAAGAGAAATGTATAGGATAAGAGTAGCTAGGCCCTAGTATGATAAGATTTGACTTTTTATTTGATATACTTGTCAAAAGCTCATGGTGGTGAAACTTTCTCCTTATTTTGTAAGTTAAAAATTTTTCTCTTTGGATGGCTGTTGTGCAAATTTATTTAACTCGCAAGTATACGAATCGATTGAGTTAATGGATTGCAAGTGCGAGGTTGAACCCACAGAGAATTGTATTTTAAAAGAGCAATTTAAATCTAAACTAATTAAACCTTAATCTAGTTCCAAATTTTTGAGAGAAATTTTTGTTTGAATGAAAAAGTAAAAACATAAACAATTTAAAGTGATTGAAAACTTATGATAAAGCACTAAGGTTTCGGAATCCGCACTCACAAATTCATAACAACATAATTTCGCGATCTATAATATTCCCCAAAGTTCTCAGATATAAATCTTAAGTTTGTTTTACTATTGCTTCAACAAATTAATCAAAAGATTCCATGTATCCATTCATAACCCAAATCACAAAAGAAATCCAATATTCAATCAAATCATTAACTGTATCCGTAAATCACAAGAAAATATCCAATCTTTATCAAAACATCAATTGTATCCAGAGAATAAGTCATATGGGAAATCCAATTTTTAACAAAGAAAAACAAGCAATCAATTGTATTGAATAATCTTAAATCATCAAGTGTATCCTTGAATCACAAAAGATATCCAATAATTATTCAATCCAATTGATTAGAAGTAAAACAATAGAGCAATTAAACCATTAAATTGGAAAATATTACATATATGAAACAAATTTTTTAATCATAAGTGATGCTTCATCTTCAACCTTAGTTGAAGGTTTAGCCTCTCATATTATTGAAAGACAAAACAAAATTGATTGAATTCATAATGTAAAATCGAGTACTTACAAATAAGAATCACACAGTAGAGATCCAAAAGCTAGGAAAACCTTAAACTCTCTTCTTTCTCCTCTGTAATCTTGAAATTCGTAGCCTCCCTAAACTAATCTCGTAATTCCCTATTTATAGACCTAAAACTTAGGGTTTTACAAGTTAAAATCGGATAAAATTCGTCCAGGTTTGTATCCTTTTATTACAGGACAATTTTGGCATAGTAACCTTCCGAATTAGGAAAATCATATTTCACAACGAATTGTAGTATTTTAAGTAATCTTTCCAATGCCACTTGAGTCAGTTCAATCCGATATTTGAGCAGAAAGTTATGGTCAAAATACTGAGAGATGTACAAAATTTGAATTTGGATCCAAAATCTTATCCAATCTGAAATTTAATCTAATTTGATCTTTAATCCCATTTAACCTTTTTCTTGGATTTGGTTAAACTTAACCACATCATCTAGGTCTTCTCAAAGTATGTTTTCTTCCAAACTTTGCATTTTTTCCTTTAAAGCTGTAGTTTTTCTTCAACTACCTACAAAACACCAAAAACACAAAACTAACACAAAACATTAAATAACGACACAGCTAAAAGATTAATTAATGTAAATAAAGGGGTCTAAATATGCAATATTTGACACTTATCAAACACCCCCAAACTTATATTTTGCTAGTCCTGTAGCAAAATAAAACAAAAAATAAAATGAAAGCAAGAAACATAAATCCTCTTTTGTGGGAGAGACGATTCATTTAGCATATGCAACAAGCCTTTTAAACCCCTAGACATCACTAGTGGACGAGTGAAGTCTCGTGAGGGCTTAACAGGAATGATACCCACAAACATTGTGCACTATGTTAACAAGAAAGAATTTTCACATAAACCATAGTTCTTATTCATGAACAAGCTTAAAAAGATAAACACCTTCATCACAGTCAATAGGAAATCCAAAATCAATTCACTCATAAATGGACAATTTAGACCTCATATGTTCTGAAAAGTGTAAAGTGTAATTAGCATACAATCATGAAGCTTTCAGTTTAAACTCGAGACAAGTTCCATAAAATTTGTAAAAATCTCTATCAAATAAAACAACCAAGGTAAGATATGCATTTTTTTATTTTTATTTTTTATTTTTTTTTATAGGCTCTACAATGTCTAACTCCCTTAAGCTTTTTAGTTGACCCATGTAACAAGTGTTAGGCCAATGACTCCCAAGCTAAGTGGCTTTAGGGCATTAGATGTAGAACATCCCTACGGGCTTAGTAACTTAAGTCAAAGAGGCTATGAAGCCAGACTAGCCATATCTTAAATCAACACTAAATTTCACACCTTTTGACGTGAACACTTAATGCTTAATGAGGCAAGAGGTCCAGTTACTCAGCGGAAAACTCAACATGATCTTTCTTTTCTTTTTTCTTCTCTTATTTATTTATTTATTTATTTTTATAATCTTGCAAGCCAATGATTATTCATCAATAGGTCATCCAACAAACTTCAAAAAGAACAAGCTTAAGCTCAAACATTATACCTCATAGAAAAACATGCTAATGTGCCCATAAAAATTTATCTAAAAACAAGTGAAATCTCTTTTACCAAAAAATAAGTCAAAAGACTCAAACTCCTAATGACATAAGGACGATGTTCAACCTTTTAAGCAAGCTAATGAAATGCAAATCACAGTTACACTTTAACTCAAACTTGACAACAACATAGCACCAAATTTTTTTTTTTTTCAAAATTTTTAACACAAAATGACAAACAAATGAGAACAAAAATAAATACACAAAGTGTTTTTCCATACCACCAAACTTAAATTACATATTGCCCTCAATGTGTAGTATAGAAATACATTACCGAGAGGTGTAAGGAACCAGAGTGAGCAAAGAGACGACCCCCAAACTTACTAAAAATACAAAAATAACCAAAAAGACAAAAATAACCAAAAAATGAACATAAACAAAACAAAAAACATATGACTAAAAATAAAAGGAAAAAGGAATGCCTCCCATAAGCGCTAAGTTTACAATCTTCAGCCAGACTTTTCACCACTGATGATTAAGTAGACGACATAGGATCTTCCAAAGGCAATTCCTCACTCTCCGAAATTTCTAGTTCCAAGAACGGCTTCAACTGCTAACCATTGACCTTGAGAGTACTTCCATTCTTAGGATCCTTGATCTCGATGGCTCCATGAGTAGAAACTACACACACTATGAATGGTCCAGTCCATCGGGATTTGAGCTTTCTTGGAAACAGATGCAAACGTGAGTTGTAAAGGAGGACTTTATGACCAATTTCAAACGATCTTCTCAAAATGTTTTGGTCATGAATCTTCTTCATCGGAGCTTTGTATAGCTTGGCACAATCATAGGCATCATTCCTCAATTCTTCTAATTCATCTAGCTGTAGCTTCCTTTGCTCACCAGCCTTGGTGAGGCTGAAATTCAGTTGCTTTATAGCCCAATAAGCTCGGTGCTTCAATTCCGCAGGGAGGTGACAAGCCTTGCCATACACAAGTCGGTAGGGAGACATGCCAATTGGAGTCTTGAATGCAGTTCGGTATGCCCACAGAGCGTCATTGAGTTGAAGAGGCCAGTCCTTCCTCGTCGGGTTCACCGTCTTTTCTAATATCCTCTTGATTTCTCTGTTGGATATCTCAACTTGCCCACTTGTCTGAGGATGAAAGGGAGTTGCAACTTTATGAGTAATACCGTACTTTTTCATGAGTTGCTCAAAATATCGGTTGCAGAAATGCTTCTCCCTGATAAGCGCCGAATGTTGCACATTCAAGCCCCTTAATTTACATATGTTAATTTCTTAGCATTGTTATTTGTTTGATTTTGTTTTGTTTTTGTGTTTCAGGTCTTATTTGACAAACCATTGAAAATTGGGCTTAAAAGGGAAAAAAGCTGAGCATTCTGGATTTAGGATCGAGCGCAGCATTCCTAGGATCGAGTGCACCTGCGCTCGAGCGTCTGCGGCCAGGGATCGAGCGCATGCATGCGCTCGTGCGCACAACAGCTAAGCTCGAGCGCACAAAACCTCGGATCGAGCGCACTCGGGCGTGTACAGCACGGCAGCAATCCTTTTCCAGCATGGACTTGGTTTTTAGTCTCCCAATTGGACTGGGAGACTGACCTCCGATTTTCTGAGAAATTTTATTGTTTTTAGGGTTCTCCTAATCCCTATAAATAGGGCTCTAAACATTGTAAACAGACACACTGCTTTCTAGGAAAAAATTCAGTAAAATTGTCTTTGGAACTTAGAGGATCATGAGCAGCTAAACCCAATTGTGGGGTATTGATGTAACCTTTTCCAAGCACAATGGTTTGATTGTATTTAATTTCTAGTTTTTCAATTTATGCATGTTGATTGTATAACTCTGAGGATTGCTACAATTGATTTCTGTTCTTCATATTAATTGCAATTGTTCTTTAATTCCAATTCGATATTAGTAAAATTCTTATCTTGTCTTAGAAATTATTTTACTATTATTGAACTCAAATCATTCTTATTTTCTGTGATTATAAGAATGATGGTTATACAATGGTTCTTAATTGGCATGTAATCAATAGGGTTAGATAGACCATACGTAGGAAAGACGGATCGTACTACACCCTAGTTTAGTGTAATTTAGGTAGACGATCCATGCCAACCGAAGATGGGTTATACTATTCCGTTGATTGCATGAAACTATTTTCATATGTTTTCTTTTTTAAATTATAATATGCATAGAATGAATTGCTAGAATTAAATATGGTTAACCATTGATGTGCGGATCGTGGTGAAATCAATACCCTACTCTCTCTCTCTCTCATATATTTACTCTTTTTATTTTCATGCACTTTAGTTTTTAAGCAAATCAAATCAAATCTCCTTTTAATTAAGTTAACTTTAATTTTTTCAATTTTGATAATTAAACTCCTGCAGTCCTTGAGGTTCGACACCCTCAATATAGCCGTATCCTACAAAGATTCGTCCTATTGCGAGTGGTAATTTTTATAATTGATATTTTTGGTCACAAAAATACCACATCACCCCCCATCACTGATGATGACACGTGGTGTCCCAAAACATGCGAACACATTTCCCTTCAAAAATTGCAATACGACTCTGTGATCATTAGTCTTGCAGGCAATGGCCTCCACCCACTTGGAAACATAATCCACCACCATAAGAATGAAAAGATACCCATTAGAATTAGGGAAGGGCCCCATGAAATCGATGCCCCAAACATTAAACAGCTCCACAATAAGGATTGAGTTTAACGGCATTATATTCCTTCTTCCAATGCTCCCCAACTTCTAGCATTTATCACAGGCTGAACAGTAGGCATGGGCATCACGAAAAATGGAGGGCCAATAGAATCCACTTTGAAGAATCTTCGCCGCGGTCTTTTAGAACTGAAGTGGCCTTCACATGCATGATCATGGCAAAAAGATAGGACATTTTGCTGGTCATTTTTAGGAATGCATCTCCATATAATTTGATCTGGGCAATATTTGAATAGGTAAGGATCATCCCAAAAGGAGTACTTCGCCCCAGCCAAGAATCTTGATTTGTCTTGCCTTGTCCAATGTGATGGCATTTGGGCAGTGACAAGGTAGTTCACTACCTTGTGGACTGAAGTGGCCTTCACATGCATGATCATGGCAAAAAGATAGGACATTTTGCTGGTCATTTTTAGGAATGCATCTCCATATAATTTGATTTGGGCAGTATTTGAATAGGTAAGGATCATCCCAAAAGGAGTACTTCGCCCCAGCCAAGAATCTTGATTTGTCTTGCCTTGTCCAATGTGATGGCATTTGGGCAGTGACAAGGTAGTTCACTATATCTGCGAATCATGGTGCAAGAGTTTGAGAGATGTGCATAAGTTGTTCATCAGGGAATGTCTCAGCAATCGGCATAGCATTTTCATTGAAGTCCACAACCAGTCTGGATAAATGGTCAGCTACCACATTCTTGGAATCCTTCTTGTCCCGAATTTCAATATCAAACTCTTGCAGCAACAGAATTCACCCGATGAGACGAGATTTAGCATCTTTCTTTGACAAAAGATATTTCAATGCAGCATGATCCGAGTAGACTAAGACTTTAGACCCTAGCAAGTAAGATCTAAACTTATCCAGAGCAAACACTACAGCCAACAACTCTTTTTTAGTGGTGGAGTAGTTGAGTTGTGCATCATTCACAGTCTTGCTGGCATAGTGTATGACATGCAGAATCTTCTCTACTTGTTGACCCAAAACGGCTCCCACAACATAATCGGAGGCATCACACATTATCTCAAATGGAACCCCCCAATTAGGTGGCTGAATGATTGGTGTAGAAGTTAAGGTCTTCTTCAGAATCTCAAAGGCTGTCTGGCACTTGTCATTGAAATCAAAAGGAACATCTTTTGCCAATAGATTACATAGAGGTCTTGCTCTCTTGCTAAAGTCCTTGATGAATCTTTTGTAGAACCCAACATGTCCCAGAAACGATCGAATTTCCTTAACTGTCCGCAGGGGCGGAAGGTTAGAGATTAGATCAACCTTAGCTCTGTCAACCTCGATACCTTTATGGGAAATTACATGCCCTAAAACAATTTCTTGTTTCACCATGAAGTGGCATTTTTTGCAATTCATAACCAGATTATTCTCCTTACACCGTACCAGCACCAATGTGAGATGATGTAGACACTCCTCAAATGATGAACCGAAGACTGAGAAGTCATCCATGAAGATCTCCAGGTGACGTTCAACCATATCTGAAAAGATGCTGATCATGCACCGCTGAAAAGTGGCGGGTGCATTACACAATCCAAACGGCATACGGCGATAGGCAAACATACCGAAAGGACAAGTGAAAGTAGTCTTCTCTTGATCTTCGGGGTCCAATGGAATTTGGTTGTAGCCGGAGTACCCATCAAGGAAACAGTAGTACTCATGGCCAGCCAATCTCTCCAACATCTGATCGATGAGAGGTAGAGGAAAAGGTCTTTTCTTGTCACGACATTTAACTTCCTGTAGTTAATGCACACTCTCCATCTTGACTGGACACGAGTGGGGACCAACTCATTTTCCTTGTTCTTGATAACTGTAATCCTTGCCTTCTTCGGCACCATATGAATGGGACTCACCCATTTGCTGTCAGAGATTGGGTATATGATTCCCGCATCCAGAAGTTTAATTACCTCCGCTCGAACTACCTCTTCAATGACCGGATTTAACCATCTCTGTGGTTCGTGAGAAGTTTTAGTATTTTCTTCTAGATGAATCTTATGCATCACTAATGCAGGGATGATTCCTTTAATATCTTCTATTGACCACCCGATTGCTTCTTTATGCTCTCTCAAAACTTCTAGCAGCGTCTGTTCCTGATCACTCCAAGTCGGCAACCATGATCACTAGCAAAGATTCTGTAGGATCCAGATACTTGTACTTCAGGGTGTCTGGTAGAGGCTTCAACTCCCACTTGACAAGCTCAGCTGCTAATGAAGATGGATCAAGGGATGATATCAAAGTAATTTCTGCAGTCTCCATCTCTATCTCAGGAGTTGAGTCTAACACGGTGTCAGCTTGTTCCAATAGTGTGTCTAGTTCCATGTCACTTCCCAGTGCAATCAAGCATTCTCCCAATGGGTCTTCAATATCTGGTTCATTGACTGTTTTCTCTACTATCTTCTCAATTAAGCATGTGCTTCTGGCCTCCTCATACTCAAATGGCTGCCTGCTGATATCAAAGATGTTTAGCTCCGCTGTCATGTTTGCAAATGATATCTTCATGACTCCAGTTCTACAGTTGATTAGGGCATTAGCGTAGTTAAAAAGGGACGCCCTAATATGATTGGAACTTGAATTTTTGCATTTTCTGTCTCTCTATCTAAGACAACGAAGTTCACAGGGTAGTAGAACTTATCAACTTTGATCAGCACGTCTTCAATAATTCCCCTTGGAACCTTCACAGATCTGTCGGCTAACTGAAGTGTAATTGAAGTAGATTTCAACTCTCCCAATCCCAACTGAACATACACTGAATATGGCAGTAGATTTACACTGGCCCCCAAATCCAACAGAGCTTTTTGATGTGGTATTTTTGTGACAAAAAATATCAATTATATAAAAATAACCACTCGCAATAGGACGAATCCCGTAGGATAGGACAATATTGAGGGTGTCGAACCTCAAGGACTGCAGGGGTTTTATTATCAAAAGTTGAAAGATTAAAATTAACTTAATTCAAAAGAGAATGATTTGTTTGTGTAAATTCAAAGTGCATGAAAATTAAAAAAGTAAATATATGAGAGAGAGAGAGAGAGTAGGGTATTGACTTCACCTCTATCCGCACAACAATGGCTAATCATAATTAATCTCAGAAATTCATTCTATACATGTTATAAATAAACAAGAAACTACCTTATTAAAGAATAAGCATAATCTATCTTCGGTTGGCACGGATCGTCCACCTAACCACTAAGATGCGGTACGACCCATCTTCCTTAAGTATAAATTATCAAATTCTTTAACAGGATACATACAATCAATGAATAAGTATAACCCATCATCGGTTGGCACGGACTGTCTACCTAAATTACACTAAAATAGGGTGTAGTACAATCCGTCTTCCCTAGGCATGGCCTATCAAATCCTATTAATCATATGTCAATTAAACCCATTGTATAACCATCATCTTCATAATCACATAAAACAAGAATGATTTGAGATCAACAAAAGTAAAATACTTTTTAAGACAAGAGAATAATTTCACAAATATTGATTTTGGAATTTAAGAACAATTGCATTTAATAATTAAGAACAGAAATCAATTGTAGCAATTCTCATAGTTATACAATCAACATGCATAAATTGAAAATCTATAAATTAAATACAATCAAACCATTGTGCTTGGATAGGGTTACATCAACACCCACGAAGGGGTTTAGCCGTTTATGATCTTCTAAGCTCTAAAGATAATTTTTTGATTTCTAGCTCTAGGAAGCGGTCTGTCCTTTTTCTCAATGCTTAGAGGCCTATTGATAGGGCTTAGGAGAGTCCTAGAAGCCCTAGTAATCCTAGAAATTTCGGAGATTTAAGTCCAAGTCTAATTTGGATAAAGAAAACCTAAGTTCAAATCGGAATAGGATTCGCCCAGAATTGCGTTCCTATCTTGAGGGGCGATTCTGGCATTGTAGCGCTCTGAATTGGGAAAATTCTATTTCACAATAATTTGTAGTAATTTGAGTTAGCTTTCGAATGCCGCTTGAATCACCTGAATTTAATATTTGAGATGAAAGTTATGGCAAAAATACCGAGACATATGCAGAATCCAAATTTGAATCCAATCCGATTTTGACTCAAATTTGAGAAATTCCGAATTAATCATTTTCTTTATTTGATTAAACTTAACCATGATTGGTTAAGTTTAGCCATATCTTCTAGGTCTTCCCAATTTGCCCTTTAAGCTTGGAATTTTTCCGGAAACGCTTTCTTTTCTTCCAAGAACCTAAAAAACAAAGAAAATACAAAAAGGAAGTAAAATGGCATAAATTAACCAAACTAAAGGATTAACACATGTAAGTTAAGGGCTTAAAATATGAATATTTTAGCACTTAACACACCCCCAAACTTACATATTGCTAGTCCTTTAGCAATACAAAGCTAAAAATTAAATGGAAAACTGAAAACAAAAAAGATAAATCCATCTTTCGTGGGATGTACGATTGCATTTAGCATATGCAACAAGCCTTTTAAACCCCTAGGAATTCCCTAGTGGACGATTGAAGTCTCATGAGGGTTTTCCAGAAATGTTACCCACAAACATCATGCAAGAGTTCATGTTATCCAAAACATAAGGTATCATTCAAAACTATGATTTTTCATTCATTAGTAAGCTTAAAAAGATAAACTCCATCTTCACAATGAATTGTAATTTTAAAATTTAATTACTTACAAAAGATATACTAAGGTATCGCAAGTCCGAAACAATGTAAGGTGAACTAGCACATAAATATGAAGCTTCCAAATATTTCCAATGTGTAATGTCTCCATATCTCAAAGTTCACTGAAATTCCTATTAAAAAGAACAACAATGGCATTTTTTTTTTTTTTTTTCGTCAGGTTGTACAATGTTTGGTTCCCTTAAGCTTTCTAATTGACCTATGTAACGAGTGTTAAGTCAATGACTTCCAAATCAGATGGTTTTAGGGCATTAGGTGAGAGACACCCCTAGGACTTACTAACTCGAGTAAAAAAGGCTACGAAACCAAACTAACCATGACATCAATCAAATCAAAATTTTTCACCTTTTGACGTGAATGCTCAATGCTTTGAGGCAAGAGGCCTAGTTACTTAGTGAAAAGCTTATCAATAATTTCTTTTTTTTTTTTTTTTTTTTTTTATCACATATATATATGCCAAATATCCATCTAATAAATCATCAAGTTTCACCCAAGACGTAGAAACATACACATCAGACTTCATGTCGTACCATACAAATTATGTGCTAATGTGCTTGTGTAAGATTAGATCAAACATTTGAATTCTCAACTATCCTAAGCAAGTAACCAAACTGAAAAACTCAATCATCAGATCATGTGTTCAAAATTTTAAGCTCACCAATGAAATCAAATCACAATTTTTAAGATCAACCAAAATTTTAAGACAAACATGAACATGCATATATTTTTTTTTTTCTTTTTGACTTTTCACAAATAAAAATAAAATAAAACTGGGACAAAGTGTGTGTAAAGTGTCCCCCATACGCCTAAACTTAAATTACACAACGTGTGTATAATATGGAAAGAATTTACCCGGGAGATGGACGAACTGTTTGAAATAGCATGGCTTATTGCACACCCTCAAACTTGAATTGAAGCACACTTGTCCCTGCAAAACAAAATGATACTCCAACCAAATACCAATCAAGTGCACACATTGTTGTAAAAATATAATCAAGGAAGGAAACAACAATGGATAAAGTAAACCTGGATGGAGATCATGTACCCTGGTGAAGTGAGGTTCAAGTACACAGGGTCTGCACTCGATCCTATGAAACTGACTCATCTAGTCAAAATATATGGAATCTGCCAAGTCTACGGAATCCACATCCTTGATTCACACAGTATTCTCTAACCCTTAAGTTTAAATTTGAAGCACTAATCTTTTCTTCTCCTGGACCAAAGAAAATAAATTTTACCCACAAATGGGTAATTCCAAATGTCAACATATCGAGGTAGAACCTTCTGAGTATTCCCAAACAATTTCTCATCCGAAAAGGAATCATGAATTGGAATAAAATGGGGACAATACTTGGGGAGTTTTTCTACCTCGATGGTCTCTTTTTGCTCGTCTAACAACCCTAACAGACTACCCTCCTGGGCTCTTGGTAAGTCATAAGAAATAATGACCGGGATAATGTCATCTGTCCCTAAAAATGAAGATTTCAAATTACCAGGAACAGGGGCTCAAGGCTCATATGGCATCTTGGGAATAAGAGTTGGTGGTGAAAAAGCCTCAGTGCTCGCTTCCTTGTATTTTTCCCGATGTAGATCCTGTGGGACCTCAATTTGCTCCTCCTTCCTTTATTCCACGTGGTTTTCGACCACCTCTTCACTCCTCAGTGTGGTGATAGCTTGCTCATGACAAGAAGTACTTTCTTCCTCCATGTAGTGTCCATCAGGATTGGCCATCGTCTGACTTTAAAACTCTTCTTCTTCCATCCTATTGAGGTGGTTGATAATTTGTTCAACATGAGCTTCCATCTTGGCGTCTATCTCGGCGAAGAATTGAGGGGTATGAAGTTCCTGTTGCAACTCCATAATCTGATTAACTTCCTTCATTTCGCTAATAGCCTTCAACACTTTATTTTGAAAGTCAGCATCTGAGAGAGGAGGTGGCTCCTCTTGGTATTGTTGTTGTGGAGGTGAGTAGATTGAAGATGGCTTCTCTTCGCATTGTTGTTGTGGAGGTGAGTAGATTGAAGATGGCTTCTCTTCGCATTGTTGTTGTGGAGGCTAATAGATAGGTGATGGCTCCTCTTCGTGAGCTTTTATCTTGGCAATGGATTGAGAGTTCACCATCTCCTGACTCACCTCGCTCACAAGTTTCGACATCTTTCCTAAAAACATTTCCTGAGAAGCTGACATTTTTTCTTGACAGTCAAGACCCATCGGAGGAGGTGGTTCGGTTTGGTATTTCTGCAGTGGAGTTGCTTGATATTGAGGGGAATATGATTGATCATTGAACTGCGGATCGGCTTGATGGTGCAGTTCATGAAATTGTGAAGCATAATTTCCAGGAGCTTGAACTTGCCACGAGAGATTAGACTGCTTGCTCCATGCCGGGTTATAGGGATCAGAATAAAGGTCATTCCCCGGTCTAGAGAACGGTCTATTCATATGCTCATAAGAATAATTAGAAAATTGTCCTGCTGTAGGACAATCTCTAACATGATGATAAGGACTATGGCAATATGAACATAGTCCATGGGGTGTTGGAATCCCTCCCCACATGAACTAAACTAATAGAATTAACATAAAATAACAACATAAAAATAAAAACTCACAAACGGCCCTTAGGTGCGCTGAAAATTTGGATGTCGACTGCTGCTAATGTGCTTGATCACATGGCAGGGTACGCTTGAGCGTACTGCCACCGATGGGTGCAAGCGTAGGCGTGGAGGGATCGAGCGCAGAAGGTGGAGTGCGTACGTGCGCTCGATCGCATGCGGGCTGCGCTCGATCGCAGTCACAGAGATGGGCAGCTACGTACACGTTTGAGAATTCTAATAAAAATAAAAATAAAACACAAAAACAAAAACAAAATTAAAGTTAGTAACAGAAAACAAGAAACTAGATTATTAAGCTAAAATTAATCCTTAAAATTTGACAATAAAACTGTTAAGCAGTCCTCGGCAACGGCGCCAAAAATTGATGTGGTATTTTTGTGACAAAAAATATCAATTATATAAAAATAACCACTCGCAACAGGACGAATCCCATAGGATAGGGCTGTATTGAGGGTGTCGAACCTCAAGGACCGCAGGGGTTTTATTATCAAAATTTGAAAGATTAAAATTAACTTAATTCAAAAGAGAATGATTTGTTTGTGTAAATCCAAAGTATATGAAAATAAAGAGAGTAAATATATGAGAGAGAGAGAGAGAGTAGGGTATTGACTTCACCTCTATCCGCACAACAATGGCTAATCATAATTAATCCCAGAAATTCGTTCTATGCATGTTATAAATAAACAAGAAACTACCTTATTAAGCATAATCTATCTTCGGTTGACACGGATCGTCCACCTAACCACTAAGATGCGGTACGACCCGTCTTCCCTAAGTATAATTTATCAAATTCTTTAATAGGATACATGCAATCAATGAATAAGTATAACCCATCTTTGGTTGGCATGGATTGTCTACCTAAATTACACTAAACTATGGTGTAGTACAATCCGTCTTCCCTAGGCATGGCCTATCAAATCCTATTGATCATATGTCAATTAAACCCATTGTATAACCATCATCCTCATAATCACATAAAACAAGAATGATTTGAGATCAACAAAAGTAAAATACTTTCTAAGACAAGAGAAGAATTTCACAAATATTGATTTTGGAATTTAAGAACAATTGCATTTAATAATTAAGACCAGAAATCAATTGTAGCAATTCTCATAGTTATACAGTCAACATGCATAAATTGAAAATCTATAAATTAAATACAATCAAACCATTGTGCTTGGATAGGGTTACATCAACACCCATGAAGGGGTTTAGCCGCTCATGATCTTCTAAGCCCTAAAGACAATTTTTTGATTTCCAACTCTAGGAAGTGGTCTGTCCTTTTTATCAATGCGTAGAGGCCTATTTATAGGGCTTAGGAGAGTCCTAGAAGCCCTAGTAATCCTAGAAATTTCGGAGATTTAAGTCCAAGTCCAATTAGGATAAAGAAAACCTAAGTCCAAATAGGAATAGGATTCGCCCAGAATTGCGTTCCTATCTTGCGGGGCGATTTTGGCATTGTGGCGCTCCGAATTAGGAAAATTATATTTCACAATAATTTGTAGCAATTTGAGTTAGCTTTCGAATTCCGCTTGAATCACCTCAATCAGATATTTGAGCTGAAAGTTGTGGCCAAAATACCTTAGACGTTTGCAAAATCCAAATTTGAATCTAATCCGATTTTGACTCCAATTTGAGAAATTCCGAATTAATCTTTTTCTTTATTTGATTAAACCTAACCATGATTGGTTAAGTTTAACCATATCTTCTAGGTCTTCCCAATTTGCCCTTTAAGCTTGGAACTTTTCCGGAAACGCTTTCTTTTCTTCCAAAAACCTAAAAAACAAAGAAAATACAAAAATGAAGTAAAATGTCATAAATTAACCAAACTAAAGGATTAACACATGTAAGTTAAGGGCTTAAATTATGAATATTTTAGCACTTAACACTTTTTCAACTCAATTGTCACCAATCTTGCAAGCAATGGTTGGACAACCAAGGTGCTTATACTTTACAGGCATCTTGTATTGCAAGATAGAGCTGACCTGCTCAGTCAGGAAAGCTTTATTGGGGACGTTCATCTTCCTCTTGATGGTGGCCAAATCCTTCAGAAATTTGGCATAAGAAGGCACTTGCTGGATGGCATCTAGGAATGGAATGTTTATCTGCACATGCTTAAACACTTCCAAAATATCATCGAACTTTGAGCTTTTCTTTGGCGCTATCAGTCTTTTTGGATACGAAGCTTTGGGTATATACTTTCTGAAAGGATCCTCAGCAATCGGAATGGCAATGTCTGGTCCTGTGTCTTCCGCAGCTTTGTCCTGGTTTTCCTTCTCTTCTGCAGCCTCAGTGGCCGCTTCCGGCATGACCACTTGATTATCCACTTGTTTGCCTGACCTCAAAGTGGTGATGGCTTACACACGCTCCTGACCATGAGTAGAGGCAGAGGAACTCCCAATAACAAATTGCCCTTTTGGGTTAGGTACAGGTTGACTTGGGAACTTTCCTCTATCTCTTTCCCCCACTTGATTGGCTAGCTGGCCAATTTGCCCTTCCATTTTGGCAATAGCTTGAGTGGTGAAACCTTTTAGCTCTTGTATATCTTGGGAGGTGGAACCTTTTAGCTCTTGTATAGCTTGGGAGGTGGACCCTTTTAGCTTTTGTATAGCTTGGAAATTGCTCATGGTATTATTCTTCATATCTTGCTTTATCTCTTGTATGTTATTATCAATTGATTGCATGAATGCTTTTATCATGTCTTTCAGTGATGACTGTGATGCAGGCTGAGGCACTTGAGTGGTAGACTGATAAACATGCGATTGAGCTTGGTGAGATGGCCTGAACTGATTCTGAGCTTGAGTGGAGGTATCTCTCTGGTTCAATGGTTGATTCTGCTTCCAAGAGAAATTGGGGTGACTCCACCACCCTGGATTGTAAGTTTCAGAAAACGGTCCAGTTGTGGATTTTCTGTACTTGAAGGCATTGACTTGCTCAGTTGGGTACTTTGTTGACAGAGTTAGGCAGTTTTGAGTGAAGTGTGTTTGACTATCACATAACCCGCATGCATCAACTTGGTAAGTATCTGCTGCATTTACTGGTTTGTTTAAGACCATAGTGTCAAACTGACACCTGAGAACCTTCAATTCCTCCCTTAATTCAGCATTGTTCCTCACCTCATAGATGCCTCCTGTCTTGGGAGTGGGTTGTTGTCTGTCCCAACTATCTTGACTATTTTGAAAATCCCATTGTTGTGCTCGTTTAGCCATTTCATCCAAAGTTTTATAGGCTTCCTCCCCAGTAAGACTTAAGAATTCTTAACATTCATAGTCTCAAGCGAGTTTCGCTCACTTGGTGTTAGTCCCCTGTAGAAAATTTGAACAAGTACCTCATTCTCAAACCCATGGGGTGGACATTTTATAGTAAGCTCTTTAAACTTCTCCCAGCTATCAGTGAATCTTTCCCCTAATTTCTGTTTGAAATTGATGACCTGTAGACGGAGGTTATTCATTTTGGAAATTGGGAAGAACTTGTTGTAAAATTTGCTTTACAGCATATCCCAAGAAGTGATAGATCCAGGTCTGAGTAGCCAGGATTTTGCCCTATCATGTAGGGACAGAGGGAATAACCGAAGATGCACCGCTTCTACTGGGGCATTCTGCATATTAACAATATCGCAAATTTTCAAAAAAATCCTCACATGAAGATATGGATCCTCATTCTCTAATCCTCTAAATGTAGGAAGGTGACTTATCGTTCTCGGCTTCAGGTCGAAGCGAGTAGCTGGCAACACTACACACGACGGTGTGTTGGTAATATTGGGTACGAACAGCTCCCTAGGGGATCTAGGTTGATTTTGTTCTCCCATCTTAACAGACTTTTCCGAATCAGACTCGGAACTTTGAGAAATGGTGAGTGAGTTTGGTGGCTGTCTTAGATTCTCTCTTGCCGTTCTTTCAATTTCGGGATCAAAAGTGTATAACTCCAGATTTAAAGATCTACGACCGAACATGCAAATAGGAACTAACAACCTAACAACTTAACAAACTTAGCAAACTAAAAACTGAAATGACTTGAACTAAATTAAATTATATTAAACTAACTAAACACAATTGCAAGCAGAAATTAATTTAAACAAAAACTAAAAACTCATGAATAAGGACAAAAATATTTTGGCTAAAATCTACTGAATTGTTGCGATTGTTGCCTTTGCTGTGAGTGCGCTCGATCGTAGCAGGCCTGCAATTGATCGCACTAACAGAGACATGCGGAAAGTGGTTGCGACAGAACTATAACACAAACAAAACAAAAAATTATCTTTTTTTTATTATTATTTTTTTTATTAGTAACAAGAGTAAAACAAAACAAATTGCAGAAAAATAAAATCCTAATTATAACTAGTAGAAGAATAAAACTAATTTAAACATAAATTGTTTTAAAAAATTGAAAAATTCCCCGACAACAGCGCCAAAAACTTGTTTTTCAAATTTATTTAACTCGCAAGTGTATGAATCGATTGTAGTTAATTGATTGCAAGTGCGAGGTCGAACCCACAGAGAATTGTATTTTTGAAAGAGCAATTTAAATCTAAACTAATTAAACCCTAATCTACTTCCAAATGTTTGAGAGAAATTTTTGTTTGAATGAAAAAGTAAAAACATAAACAATTTAAAGTGATTGAAAACTTATGACAAAGCACTAAGGTTTCGAAATCCGCACGCATAAATTCATAACAACATAATTTCATGATCTATAATATTCCCCAAAGTTCTCACATATAAATCTTAAGTTTGTTTCACTATTGCTTTAAAGAATTAATCAAAAGATCCCATGTATCCATTCATAACCCAAATTACAAAAGAAATCCAATATTCTATCAAATCATTAACTGTATCCGTAAATCACAAGAAAATATCCAATCTTTATCAAAACATCAATTGTATCCAGAAATAAATCACATGGGAAATCCAATTTTTAACAACGAAAACCAAGCAATCAATTGTATTGAATAATCTTAAATCATCAAATTTATCCTTGAATCACAAAAGATATCCAAGAATTATTCAATCCAATTGATTAGAAGTAAAACAATAGAGCAATTAAACCATTAAATTGGAAAATATTACATACATGAAACAAAATTGCTAATCATAAGTGAGGCTTCGTCTTCAACCTTAGTTGAAGGTTTAGCCTCTCATGTTATTGGAAGACAAAACAAAATTGATTGAATTCATAATCTAAAATCGAGTACTTACAAATAAGAATCACAAAGTAGAGATCCAAAAGCTAAGAAAACCTTAAACTCTCTTCTTTCTCCTCTGCAATCTTGAAATTCGTAGCCTCCCTAAACTAATTTCATAATTCCCTATTTATAGACCTAAAACTTAGGGTTTTACAAGTTGAAATCGGATAAGATTCGTCCAAGTTTGTATCCTTTTATTGCGGGACAATTTTTGCATAGTAACCTTCTGAATTAGAAAAATTTTATTTCACAATGAATTGTATTATTTTAAGTTAGCTTTCCAATGCCACTTGAATCACTTCAATCTAATATTTAAGCGGAAAGTTATGGTAAAAATACTGAGACATGTACAAAATCTGAATTTGAATCCAATCCGAAATCTTATCCAATCTGAAATTTAATTGAATCTGATCTTTAATCCAATTTAACATTTTTCTTGGATTTGGTTAAACTTAGCCACATCATCTAGGTCTTCTCAAAGTACGCTTTCTTCCAAACTTTGCATTTTTCCCTTTAAAGCTGTAGTTTTTCTTCAACTACCTACAAACAACTAAAAACACAAAGCTAACACAAAACATTAAATAATGACACAACTAAAGGATTAATTAATGTAAATAAAGGGGTCCAAATATGCAATAGTTGGCACTTACCAATGGCTTACACACATACCACACAAGTATAGGTTGAATGAAACATTTTTCTTTGCTTGGGTTAAGCAATATGAGTTTCTTGCCATTTCTAGTCTCATGTATATTTTGCATATTTGGAGCATGTTTGAGATATTCATTGTGCAATACATGGGTCATTGATGTGCATATCATGTGTATTTATTTGACTTTTGAGGGGGAGATACATGTTTTGCTTTTCCAGTTTCTTGTTGATAATTGAATCATACATTAATGGAGAGTTTTGCTGATGTTTCTTTATGATCTTGCATTCTACGTCATTTTTTTTATTTATTTTTTTATCATGAGTTTAATTTATGTATTCTTATTCCACATATGCCTTGATGTATTTTGTGAAGTGTTTCAGGAAACATAAAGACCTTTTGTCATTCTGTGACAAAAATGGGGAGTAAATATGGGGAGATGATGGGCTTGGCTCGACATTTTGGTTTTGTCACCGAATTGCCAAAGGGGGAGTTTGTTAGTTCTTGTGTTGGCTTAATTCAGTTCTAAAATGCAGATGCTACTATTTATGAGCTCAAACATTGATATAGAATGCTCAGAATCCAATCTCCACTGTTCATAATGTAGATTCATGTGTCATGAACGTCCCTACAAAATTTTAGCTCAATCGGACCACAAACACCCATCGATCGGTGCTATTGATCAAGATTGGACAACATTTTCAGAATGTTGTTTCACCCATTGCATGCCTGTCCGGACAGGCCTTCCCCATGTCTGGACAACAGCTTCAGAAACTCTGTTTCTGCTCCATAAGGCCCTGTCCAAACAGCCCATTAACTTGTCCGGACACCTTGTAAGTTTTAGGTTGAAAAACGTGATTTTAAGTGTGTCATGTTGAGGGTTTGATGTACTGCTATATATACATCATTATAGAAGAGAGGCACGAATTTTCGCCCCTAGAGAGTTCGTCGGAGGTTGTGCTAAGAGAGATCATATGTGGTGAGCGTTAAATTGAATCTCTTAAAGTTTTAGTTATTCATTTGATAAATCTAAGGTTGAGAAGTCTATCGGAAGGGTCCGGTAAAGGAGAATCACGTTGAAGAAGATTGTGAGTAAGGAGACGAGTTGTAGGCTTGTTGATCTTACAGAGCCAAGGTCTTGCAAAAGACTGTAAGTGTTCCTACTGTCTTTAATCTTAGGATAATCTTTTGATAGTGATTTCCTACGTTTGGTTGCCCCGGAGAGGTTTTACTTTTAGATCAGTTTCTAAAAGGTTTCCTCTTCGTAACCAAAATATATGGGTCTATCTCTTTATTGTTTTATATATTTTGGGTGATTGAATTGTTTATTGCTTCATAATATTAATTCCGCATAAATTGTGATAAACAAGTTTTTGGAGTCGGTATAGCGTTTTTCATTAATAATTGTAAAATTGTTGATAGTCCTTTAGAAACGAATGTCAAGCTTCAAGCCACAAATGATGAGTTACTTTGAGATGCCACTCTCTATGTTGATGAAATTCAAGTGATCTAGTTGTTGATGTCAAAGTTCCGCTTTCAACTGGTTCTCAATACGAGGTTCATCTTTCCTAGGAAAATGCTTTTGGACCAAGGTTTTTAGGATCGAATCTGAAAGCAATTTGTTCTAGTATGATTACTGATCCTGCAATGATGATAAGTGAGAACAAACCCGACTTGAGTTTTTTTTCTTTGAAGGAGCCTTGGATTGAACTAACACTTTTGTCCTTATCCAAACACGCTACATCAACTTTGACTTCTTCCATCTTAGGTTTAACAAACACATATGGTCTTAATTAGAAGAAGTTGCAAGAAGAAGATGCAGAACCTGATCTATCAAAAGAATATTTATGATCATGCAACATTTTATCAAGCTTATCACTATATAAATTTTCATATGATTTTGGATTTTTTTTTTTTTCAATTCATTCTCCTGCGATTTTACTTTAGCAATCAACATATATGTTACACACATCATGTGAATCATCCAATTTCTCAAGCAATTTATCTTTTTCAAGATCAGTCTCATTGAGTTTCTTCAAAGTCTTTTTGTTCAACTTTTTTTGTTTGATGAATTCCTCAAAAAGATTATTATAAGCAACTTGAAGGTTATTCCAAATAAGTTATATGCTATATGCTCAATTAAATAAATCAACAACTAACAAATTTATTCGATATAAACTAAAATGTCTTACATTAACCATTAACCATGGATTTGAAGGCACTATGGCTCACGTCATATGATTTCTACTATGGTTATGTAAAAGCGAAAAGTAGGTGGATGGGTCACATGTAATAATGCATACATGCATGAATTCCATCTGTAAGGTTGGTAATTATATGGAGGGCAATAAGATAAGGGAGAGGGGTTAAAGCTAGCCGATAAGAAAAGGTAAACAATAAGTGAAATATTTTAATTAAAATGGAAGTAAACAGTGAGAATCATGGTTCGAACTCACGATAATGCTATTTTATATTACCACTTATTATAAAACTTAAATTATTAATTACAAGATGTTACTTAATACTTTACCAAGGAAGAAAGGAACAGGATCCTCTCCATTTCAAAATCTCTCTATTTCCTCCATTTAGTGCATTTTGAAGGGTATTGCATTTAATGCATTACCATTATTAAAACTTTTGGACAACATTACCCTTCAAAATGCACTAAATAAAAGAAATGGAGAAATTTTAAAATGGAGAGGATCCTATTCCAGAAAAAAGAAGTTACTATGTATGTGAAAGTCACCTTGCCGAGAATCCAAACGGGATGATGGAGAGAATCCCTAGAATTTATCCGTACAGAAGACTTGGACCACGCGCGTCAAAAAGATTTTTGAAATTAAATTAAAATTTAAGTTTTGAAAAAAAGCGTGAGAATTAGAAAATGACTAGTTAAGTTATAAGCTAAAAGAATTTTCATAAGTCTAAATATTCCAATAACACCAGTAAGCATCAGCACTAAAGAAAGCATTGTTTAATAATGTACTCAAAATAATAATATAATTACTTCCCCAAAATTTAACATTTTAAATGATTTTAAGATGGTTAAAATGGTTAAATAGGCCAAAACTTCCAGCAACTTCAGAGTTGGTATATACATTAATTAGGTGTACAACAATTTCACTAACATTAATTAATGGTTAATAAAAATATATAATTTTCAAAAAGAACCAATATTAATTTGATAAAGAAAATTGTTTTAGGATGGCTAAATCTGTTGCAATTAAGTAACATTTTATGATTCTTTTTAATTTGTTGTTTAATGTTAATTTAATGTGATCCACCCAACTCTCACCATAAGCCAGATGTTAATAGTTGTTTGAATTTAATGAATTCCTCTTTAACCTTTTTTCCTTTTTCTTTTTCTTTTTTTTTTTCCTTTTTTTTTCATTATTATATTTATATTTTTTTCTATTCTTTTCTAAGACTGATTTGTAATTTTTTTTTTAATTATATTAAAATGAAAAACACGTGCTATATATAGGCTAGTATGTGCACAGTAAGTCCTGATGGAATAGTTAAGACAAACATCAAACCAAAGTCTTTTCGTGAACCTCTGACAACTTTCCTTCATATTTGTTTGCCTTGCATTTCATACTTTATGTAGAACAATTCCCCAATCAACATCTTCCGCTAGAAAAGTCTATATTTATATGGTCGAAAAAGACATCTAGACTTGTATGTTGAGAGGAATGTATCAACCCAAAGTTGACTATGTAGCAGAACAAATGAAATAATTGGGATACAACCCGAAGTGATTACAACAACAGAAGCCCATGCCCTTGTGTTTGTATACACCAAAAAGAAAGTTGCGCTGAACGCTAGCATCATGCCCGCCATGGAGATGAAGAGTGTGGCAAGTCCAAACATCAACTTTGAAGGTAATGACTGTAAGAAATCATCTTCCGTGTAACGTGACGTGAGAATTGACAAGAAAATTAATATTGAAGTAGAAGAGGAACACATTGCTATTGCATCTGATATGAAGAAAACCATAAACCAGTTACTTCTAAAAAAAATAGGAGTCTCTGTTTCTTGATTGCTGACAGCTACTACAATGAAGGCTGCAACAAAAATCATAGTGGTAATCAATGTTGCCACAAGTATGCAATACTTTGCTGTATCCTTCATCCACTTTTCACCATCTTTCTGCAAATCTTTATGCTCCTTTCTAAATATCTCCTTAGGTGTGTGGCCTTTCAAATTCTTCCTGTTCACATATGACCGTGGCACAATCTTTTCTATCTCCTATAGTTGACCAGGTATAAATTGACAGGCAACATTTGAACCATTATATATGC
This sequence comes from Corylus avellana, assembly GCF_965113065.1. NCBI lineage: Eukaryota > Viridiplantae > Streptophyta > Magnoliopsida > Fagales > Betulaceae > Corylus > Corylus avellana. The sequence continues at coordinate 17,957,894 of NC_142490.1, read as the reverse complement.
AACCATAATAATAAATAAAAATGCTTCAAAAAAAAAAAATTAATAATATTATAACTCACCTTAAACCACAACAACTCCCGCTGCATTTGAAGGGCTGATCCTGATACAATATTAAGTCGATCTAAAGGAGCCAATTTTCCAGCTAAATGCAACATGTTCTCATTGACTTCTAAAGTAGCATAGGATGCAAGGCTATTCATGCCTACACCTATCTCATAAATTAGATTGAACACATTCTCTTGCCTGTATAAAATAGCTATGTGAAAAATACTCATTTTGTTTTCGTCTTGTTTCCAGATAAGGCAAGGATAAGAGCGTGAAATTATAATTAGAAATCCAACATTTCCAACTTTTGCAGCTTCAAAAATTAAAGCCATATCATTGTCAACCAATTTTGATAAGATCAGGTTGTTTGGAATTCCATTCTTTTTCAAAAGTTTGTCAACTAAGTGATGTGCAGATGTCTTCATCGAAGCTTTGTTGCAGATCCCTTTGAACCCTATGGTTAAGAAAAGAATCTATTCAGAAATCAGAAATGGTTTGGAAATAAAGAAATATTAAATCCATAATAAGAAATTATATTGAAAGCTTTATAAAAAAAAAAAAAAAAATGGTACAAAGATAAAAAGCATTAGATGCGGCTACTTTGTGTCCTAATTATTGACTTCGTAAGACAAGTTTTGTCTTCGCAAAACCCAAGCACTTTAAATCTCTTCTATCTTTTGAATTTAAGTAGTAAAAAGAAATGTTAGCTTTTGCCAAAAAAAAAAAGAAAAACACTACTCCCTAGTTTCTTGTGTGTGTACAAGTATTGCAATAGATTGACGAGACATATATAAAAAATAAAAAATAACTTATAATCTCATTGAATTTTCAATAGTTTAGAAGTAGATATCATCTAAAGAAGTTTGGGTTGGCTGCAAACTAACATGAGTAATTTAAGAGACTTTTCCAAAATGATAGCTCAATTTCGCTGCCAATTGAGAAAGGTTTCCTGGCCAACATTTCCAATGCTTCCCACCAGCATTCAGTGCCAACATTTGCTATGTTTGGATCCCTTTTCAAAATTTCCAATGCTATATCTGTAGATTAATTCGATGAATATTGCAATAAAAGTGATAACTTCTTCCAATTTGTGTAAGTACTGCCTCAAATTCATCAAACAAAGTTATAGTAAGATGTAGGGCTTACCATACAAATCATTGTAAATAGTATGATGAAAGAGCTCAATGCGTTTTTCATGAGTCAACTGTTCAAGAGGAGTACTACTCTGATAGAATAGATACGAGACCATGTTTGTATGTCCTACATAAGCTGCAACAATGAGTGGTGTGTCATCATTGACATCAAGGATCGATAGCGGCTTATTGCTGATTTTTAGCAGCTTCTCCGCTATTATGACGTTTCCTACTTGAGCAGCAGTGTGAAGGGCAGTAAATCCATAATTGGTTTTCAATTCCAAGTCCTCCCGTCTCATCAATTTCAACAAATTCATTATAAAAGTGGTGTGTTGTGCAGACACCGCAATGTGAAGTGATGTTGCTTTGTTTATTGTTATGGAAGCTCGAACACAGTCTTTGTCTTTGTCATAGCAAGCCTTAGCAGTCAGCCAATCACCTTTTAAGGCCGCTTGAAGGAGGGGACGGTAGTCATCTAATGTTAAGATAAATCAGAATATGGAGAAGGTGCTAGCTAGACCATTATTATTAACAGTCTCATCAAATTTTACTCACTAAAATAATCAAAAGTACACTTTTATGTAGTTTCATCATTTTAACAATCCACTTTCACTATTTCATTTAAATATTCTTTTTCAAATATTTGTTTATTATTTCTCTAACTTTTATGTTTTTGAATCTATGTATTTTTTTAAGATTTGCATTTAAAGGGAGAGAGAAAACTGATTTTAATAGCATTGTTTATTCAATTGGAGATAGTGAATACTGTTCACTCACTATTTTTTTTTTCATCAAACTAGTGAGACTGCAGGGAAGGATTTTAAGGCATTTTCACCAAATTGCTAATTATTTCAACCAAAAAATGGGTCTGGTGATCCACAGTGCAGTTTTTGAAAGGGGGAATGGAATGAATAGTCAAAATAGTCAACAAAATAGTAGCCTTCTCAAATTTTACTCAACAAAATAGTCAAAAGTGCAATTTATTATTTTTATTTTTTTTATTTTAACTATCTACTTACTTTTTTAAAGTACTCTCAGCAACCTCACTATTTTAACTATCAACTTTCACTATTCTATTTAAAAAAAAAAAAAAAAATCAAAAATGTTTTTATTCTTTTTCTAACATTTTTCAAAGAATAGGGAGGGAGAGAGAAAAATTATATTATTTTTTATTTGTTTGGTGAGTAAATAGTACTCACTATCACTTCACCAAACCAAATTCACTATTTCATGAGGCTATTGGGGAGTGTCTTTTATGATATGTAGTGATTTGACGCATCAAAATAGCTAAAAAAGTATATTGATGGGACTGTTAAGAATGCTCTAACATTGTATAAATCGAAGATAAACTCGGTCAACTATTGCATATGTGAGAGCATATGAACAGAGGTCTAGAGAGAGAGAGGCACTTACCCACATTAGTTTCATAATATTCAAAATCTTCACTCGCGCTTGGCTCCTCTACATTTATCTGTGTGAAGTCTTCTTGAGATATGTCAGAACTTGGCTTCTCCAATTTACCCGTCATAGTTTGTCCAGAAGAGGTCCTTTCAGTCCTTGCAATTCTCTCATTTGCCTTTTGTCCTCCATTGTGAGGCATGGTTATATCCTCTTCTTCCTTGTTGATGACACATTCTGTCATATTTTTTTTTTAGCTGATAGAAAATTGACATATCAACATTTTTAGATAAGTTATGTATTGATTTAGAGAGAGAGAAGAATGATTCAAGAGTAGATGCTTTTTTCTTTCTCATTTCAAGTTTTCTTCCTTGAACTTACACAACCCATACTGATAGATAGAGACGCCTATATCTAGTTGCAGTTTTGGGACATAACTACAAATTTAACTTTAGAGCTAGGGCGAGAGTGGAATGATTTTTTTTTTTTTTTTTAAAGTTTATTTTTTATCCTGATTTGCGATCCAATTTTAGCATGCAGGACAATCACATTGCATTAAGCTATCCTCACAACAAAGTGATTGATCCTTTTCTTCATTTTTCTTCTGCTTTTTCATAAACTTTTCTTCTACCAGATTTGCTAAATAAATAGTAAACAAGAATTAACCACCATGACAAAAGTAGCAAGATTTTGATTTGCGGATTCGGAAAGAAGAAAAAAAGGCATATTACTTGCTAGTGTTTAAAAATGAAACAATGTACTGATACAAAGGGGAAAGAGAAAACAATTATTATGAAGATTTATTACAGGTACGTACTTGACAATATTACTTGCCGTTACGGATTGAGCTTGAGCTTCAAATCCTCTTGAGCAGTCCGAAGAAACGGAAGTCTTTTGATACTCAACCAGTCAACCTTGCTGAGAGTTTTGGCCGAAAAGTGGGTAGAATTATAAGATACCATTCATCATTATATAAAGATAAAAGCAAATGGATAAACTACTGTTTATTATATTATTGTAGGGTCAATTTGGTTTAAAAACAAATGCTATTAAAAAAATAGTAATTTTTAACCAAGTCCTCCCATTTGTAAAAATAAATAAAATTAATGGTTTTGAATTGAAATTTACGGTTCGAATTATTAGTAATTTAGATACTTAATTTGACATGGTGCTAGAACGAGAGCTCTTATTGTCCTTAATTGTTTCTTTTAAAATGTGATATGCTTTTAAAATCACCAATAGATTAAAATTTAATAATAATTATCTCAAATTTAACGATAATTTTAAAAGTCATATTACATTTGAGATGAGACAAAAAAAAAATATCCCTCTAACATTACTTGGTGAATATGAGATACTTCTTATAGGACTGCTATCTATTCAATTTTATAAAACACATTTTTAAAGTTGAAAGTTAAAATTAGATGGTCAAAAGTTAAAATGACCTGTGAATTTTATGAAACACATTTTTAAAGTTGAGAAAGGATTAAATAACCAAAGGTTTCTCGTTAAAATAACTAATTTTGTTTATCCCCTCGCAGAACCTTCCTCAAAAACATATTTTACCAATTAGAGTATATCCACGACAATAGGTATTTTGACTACTCAAAATACATCTTTTGGAATTTTAGTTATTAATTTTTTAATACAAACTCAAACACATTATCTATTTATTCTCTACTTTCTTTAAATATTATTTTTTAACATTACTTTTATTATTTTTTAGCCCCACCTTTTCTTCCTCTCTCTCCCTCAACAAAACCAACAGATTTACCGTATGCATCCCCATCCTCAACCCAGCAAACTACAACAGTACCATCAACAGATTTACCGCCTTGATTGCCTCTCACGCTCTTTTGTCAACAAAGACAAGCAAAACCCGAGCTTTATCCAAATCATATTTCCGGTTAAATTTTCAAGCTTTGGGGTTTTGGTGGTGTTTGGCATGTTGGGTTGGAGATATAATGCAAGATTGGGGTTGATTGGCACCATTGTGTTCATATGGGTTGCCTTTGCAGAGATCACACAGGTTGGGGTGCTTCACCACTGTCTTTTCGGTTGAATCTGATGCTTGGGTTGTGAATCTTGTGATTTTTGTTGGGGTTTCTCTTTCTGCGCGCCATGGCCGTGTGGGTATGTAGTTTGTTGAGTTGATCATTGATGGGTTTTTGGATTTTGTTTGGGGTTTTGCTTTCGATTTTGGGAGGACCGAATTGGTGATGCTTTGTTCAACATTTTTGTTGCTGATTTAAGGTGTCAAGGAGGGAGAGCAAGGACAACGACACCATTGTTGTGTGGACGAGGTAGAGGGAGAGAGAAAAAAGAATAAACAAAATTTTCAATCGCTACTGTAAATGGATCCTCTCCGTTTCACTTGAAATTGAGAGAATTCATTTATTATAATTAGGAGAGTATACTTGTCTAAAACATTTTGTCAAAAAAATAAATAGACAATATTACCCTCTTAAATGCACTAAATAAATCATCTCAATTTCAAGTGAAATTGCGAGAATCCTTTTCCACTATAAATAAGCTGAAGAGTCTACTTACAACGTCACCAAAAGAGTAGCTAAATTCTTAATAATAGTTAAATTTGACTATTATGGGTTTTTTTTTCGTCTCCAATAGAATATGTAATTTAAGTTTTTTTTTTTCATCTAGTGTGAACAATAAATGCGCTGATTAACTTATTCACTATTTACACTATAAACTTTGTTTATTAGTTTTTGTCTCTCACTTTATTTCTTTTAATCTTTCTTCTCCTCTTTTTTTCACATTCTCTCACACACAAAATAATATTTAAAAAAGAATGAAGAGCAGAGACTATTGGATTGTATTGTGGTGAGTGCACTTGTAAGTGTTGAGTTCCACATTGAAAAAATATAAAAGAAAAGACCATAGCCCATTAGCTTAGGCTTTTGGATTAGAGTTGTATTCAACTATGTATGTTAATGTACTCTTGGCAAAAACTTTAGAGCCATGGTTACCTTCTTGGGACGGGTGTCTGGATGCGTCGGGTCAGGTTTAGAGTTGTGTTTTCATCTGTAACTCTTGATGTGAGACACTCTTGAAAATCTAAAAAGAGTCACAAGCTAGAGGGAATTGGGTCAATGTGAAGAGACTCACAAGTGAGGGGGAGATTGTTATGAGTGCACTTGTAAGTGTTATGTCCTACAATGCGAAAATATAAAAGAAAATAGTACTTAATATGCCTAAGAGGACCTTAGCCCATTAACTTAGGCTTTTGGGTTAGAGTTATATTCAATTATGTATATTATGTATAGGATTGTATAAAAAAAAAGAAAAAAAAAAAAAGAGTAACTAAAATAAAAATTTGTACTTTTTTCATAACTATTTTAGATATTATGCTAGAAATGCTCTTAAGGTAGCAAAATAATAGGAAAAGGTTAAAAATCCTAATATACCGGAGATAAAAAAATGGCTCATAATAATCAAATGGACTATTCTTTTGGATGTACTCTTACACCTTATGTTGTTTGTCGCAGAATGAGACAAAGATTTGATCATACAAATTTGACCGACTTCGTGAATATGAAACGGCTCTTGTCTCAATTTTTAAAATGTCTCTTGTCCCAGTATTTAAAATGTCTCTTATCTCTCACTTTTTTTTTTTTTATTTTTTTTTATTAATTAATTTTATCAACTTTTAATGACTAATTTGACCTGTCTTGTGAATGCCAAAACATTGCACTTGGCAGAATATTTTGGCCAGACCGCGCAATATTAATTATGAGACTGTTGATGGCATCGAGGTCTTGCAAGGAATCATTTTTTGGTCTCCAACAGCGTGCAAATTAGCTACTTTCCTCGTGAAGGCCAAACAGTTGGCAGTTTGCAGTTGGCGCGAACCCAAGGACGAGCATGTATCTCAATGAACAGCTCATGAAAGCACGTGCAAAACAAAAACTTGGAGGGGAGGTATATTCTAATTTTAAAATCAGCTCGTGCTTGATGCAGGGGCTTGTTTGAATCCACGTGTAGAAGAACTAGGGTTTAGAGACCTTTAAACATTTTTCTCAATTTTGATTGCCTATCAAAGTTCCCTTATGTCTTCAAGTGAAAGTAAGACAAGGTTTCCTTGTCAAAGGTAGAACGTGGAAAACCTAATGCTCTTCACAATCAAGGGGGTTCGATCTCCTTGTGTCTTTCAAAATACTTACAATTCCAGAATTGAAAACATAGAAGTAATATATATATATATATTTGAAGTGCTCTTTTTGTGTCTCACCTAAAACCAGAAAAATTGGCTTAGTATTTATATGTATATATATAATGTTCTATGTATAAGTGAACTCCATTTTCTTCTTTTAATGTGAGAATGCCATATGTTACTTTTTTATAAATAAATAGAATCTTTATGACCAATGGTCAAAACGTTTTGCAATTTTTCTCTTTTAAGCAACGATTAAAACATTAGAAAATTAATGTGCAATGATCAAATGGTCAAGCTAAAATCAATCACAACTTCAAACAATGCAGTTAAAACAAATCTAAGGTTTGTAAAACGTTTAATGACCCAACGGTCAAAACCGTAAAACCCATTAAAATAGAGTTTTATTTTCCTTCATCAAAACTAATGAAAAGTTTTAATATCAAACCGTAATAAAAAATATTAAGTAATAATAAACTATAATTGAATAATAAAGATTGTTTGTAACATCACAACAATCCCCCACATGTTACAAACATCAAAATAAGAGGAGATTGAAAGCATGCATCGATGTGGTTTTAACCGTACCTGAGATAAATAAGTAAGAACTTAATGAATTGTGGTAAAGTTAAACTCTTTTAACCAAATCCACAAGTTAATCAAACTTATCACCCACAAACTTTCTCCAAAAACTCAAATCAAATCAAATAAAAGAAATTACGTTGTTCTATATCGGGTTGACACCTTATACAGACCATGCACCTCTGGGTTTCATGAGTGCTCTAGAAACTTGCCTTTAGCCTCAAATTCCTTCCAATCTATGTCCAGCATACATTTTTGTCTCGTCCCATATAACGCCTTCACCATCCTTTGTTGCACCAATAAATCATTGACACGTCTCTTCCATAACCCGAAATTACTGAATCCATCGAATTTCATCATGTTGAATTTCGCAAAAGGTGCGCCAATCCCAGCCATTGCAGAACTTGGCTTTGATACCAATTGTTGTTACTGTGTACAACAATGATGAATAATACGGAATCAGAAAGATAGAGATTAAGAGAGAGTTGAGACACAGTTTTACCTGGTTCAGCAATGTACCTACGTTCATAGGAGAGTGAGCTATATTTTATTATTCAATGATTTAGGGTTACAACATAGCATATTTATAGAAAAACCATAATTGTAAGTATTTTGAAAAACCCAAAAATATCCACCACAACTTATTTGTCCCAGGCCAACATAAACTTAATTACACCCAATGGGCCAGTAGTTTCAGTATTACTCTCTATGCCTGAGAGAAAATGAGCCATTTGTTCCAACAGTATAATTAGATCATGTTAATATTTTAGTATTTTATTTTTGGAAGCTTTAAGTTCGCATCAATAATATTAGATGATATTATGAAAGATATTATAGATTGTCTCAGATAATTCTTTTGGGCTTTCAGCTATATATAGTCCTTTACCCAGCGATTCCTTTATATATGCCTCTAGCTATCTAGAATAGAATCCCACTCAGTTGGAGGATTATCAATAGAGCACTGATTAAGTAAAGCCCTCCAAATTCATTTGCAAAAATTGCATTGAAAATAAATGGGATCTTTCTTCTATACAACCCCACAAAACACACATAAGACATCACATATGTATCCCTAACAAATTAGTCTTTCCCCAGTTATAAGACAATTTCGAATGGCGAGCCATAGACGAAACCATGATATGGCTAGTGGAAACCATACAAGTTTCCACCATTCAACTAGGGATTTTTTGTTCTAATTTGCTCCTAATTTTTCAAACACGAAAACATACCTGTTTTTGAAATACGCCATACAGCATGATCAACACTGCCAAGAGGCACGAGGTAATTTGCTTTGTCATGTGAAACTCGAATAACCCTTTACAATCATTTTGAGTGCTACTTCAAAAAGAGTGGAAAACCAAGTGCAGGCTCTTGCAAGTAATAAATTCTTGATAAATATGAGGTCGATCCATAGGGATGTGATGCAAGAGAAATTTGAGAAAATTGTTATTTTAATTATGCATGTGTGTTTTAGTTTTCCTTTTTCAATAAGGATTGGGTTTTTCCTTTTCTATTAGGATTTGTTTTCCTTTTTCAATTAGGTTTGCTATTTCATTTTCCTTGTTAATTTAGGAGGTGCCTACCCTATATAAAGGCATATAGTATTTGTTATTTTTCAATTCAGTTTATATTATCAATTAAATTTAAGTTTTTCACATTTAAGTATTTGTATTTGCTTATTTGAAGCAATTAGGAACTTTCTCTTTCCGACTTGTTAGTTTCTCTCTTCCTAAAGTCCATTTTTCAATCTTTAATTCTTAGTTTCTGCTGCTATCATATGCTGTCAGAACAATCTTAGTTCTGCCCGGCATCGGAATGGTAGACACTAAAATAAATTTTTATTAGAGTGCAGAAAAATAAATTAATTGATTTGGATTATTTGAACAGACTTCTTCCTCATACCTTGTTTCCTCTTTCCATATAAAAGATGAGTGTTCACTCACCATATGCTCATCTTACTCAGCATGGAATCCAAAGGGTTGTTCATAATATGAAAATCTTGGAATTTTCTTCAGAGTTGGACCACAACCAACTGGCCAAGTGCGCATGGCTGGTTTCTTCCCTTTGTAAGTTTGTTCCATAGCCTTTCTACTACTTGTTTCACATGTAGACATTTTCTGCAAACAATTACTATAACATTAAGATCAAGCTTTTTGATTTAAAAGTTTTGTATATCCTAAAGCTCTGGTATAGATTTCAATGTATAACCTAGATCCTTAAGACTTCAATTAGGTAGCTTTCACAGCAGAATATATATATATATACAAGCGGCATGTTACATAACTTACAAGGTTATTAATAACATACAGTATATCACCAGTTGGCATAAGTGGCGTACTAAATACAAACAGCAAACAATACTAGTATTTCTACAATAGACTTAAAGTAAGTCAGTCATTCCAAAAATTAAGGCGTCCTATCAGTCCTATGCATAGTAGTACGGACTCTCGTACATGACCGCATCCCCTTCCTCCTCCTCAACCTCATCTAGAAAATTATCACAATTTTAAAGGTGGAAAGGTGAGTCCACGACTTAGCAAGTTCAAGCAAATTGAAGATTTATAATCAGAACCCTCTTTTGTTTGAAAAATCTATCTCATCATTAGTGTTTACTAGACAACCATGTATGCAGGGTTTTCACAAAAAAGTTTTTATAAACGTCTGGCTAAATGGTAAACTAGGTTATAGACAATTTGATACATATTAATAAAACAGAATAATATTTCTTTGCATTTTCTTACTACATAATTAACTCCATATTTCATAATATGTAGTGGTAAAACAATTCATAACATGATAAGTAAAACATCAGTTAAAATCAACATAGTTTAAGCACGTGCATATCATTGCAAAACATGACATAACATAACATAACATATCCTTATAATTACAATAAGTTAATTTATAGTCCCACTTATCCTCAGGAGTTCGCTAAGTATTATCCCACTTAACCTCAAAGTTGCTAATAATTTATTCCTTTCATAGTTTGGAGGTGTTAAGCGTGTGACCCCGCTTAACCGCTAAGTTGTTAGGCAACTTTGTTTCCTCTTCCTAACATCGGGTTGTAGGCGCATAATCCCTACCTAACCACTAGGGTTTTTCATGCATTCATACATAACGCCATATTTTTCATAATATTATTTTTATTTTTTATTTTTTGCAAATCACATTTTCCTTCCAAAACTCAACATCTTTTCATAAATCATTTCCTTTGGAAACACATTTTCATTTAACACAGATGTAAAAATTTCAAAATATATTCATACGTGTAATTAAAATAGCAAGGTTCAACAAAACATACAGAACATGCTTTTGAAAAATAATTCAAGGTCAGTAAATTTGAACTTACAATTTAAGCTTATGCTACATTAAAAGAAGTCCCTGTTGTTACCATACACAACAATGATAAATAATATGGAATCGAAAAGAAAGAAATCAAGAGAGAGTCGAGAAATAGATTTACATGGTTCAGCAATGTGTCTACATCTATATGAGAGTGCAGCTATATTTTATCATTCAATAATTTAGGGTTTCAACATGACATATTTATAGGAAAACCTTAATTATAAGTATTTTAAAAAACCCCAAAATACCCCAAACACTTATTTGTCCCCAGGCCCACATAAACCTAATTACACTCAATGGGCTAGTAGTTTTAGTATACTCTCTATGCTTGAGAGAATATGAGTCACTTGTTCCAACCGTCTCCCTTGTACGTACCATTTCTGCATTAATATTATATTTTATACATTAACATGTATTCTTTATTTTTTAGTCCGAAGCCTTATTTCAAATTCTAGGATCCTTAAAATACCTCCATAAACATTATTTTCATGGTTTGCCTTTATCCTAAACTTTGGGTAGCATAACGATATTTTTTGGGTGTTCTGATTTGGTGTTTTTTAATTGATGTGTCACATTTTTATTGGATCCTGTAAAATATGAGTTTGACACCAAGTTATTCTCTCTCACACACAAATATATATATATATATAGCAAACATGCTATAACCCACTAGTTCTTTGCTGCACATAATCTGAACTACCTACACAAATTTCACATTATTTCTATTTAATTAATTCATTTATCTTTTAGTCAAATTAATTGAATCTTAAATGTTAAATCATCTACTCCAAACCAATCACTTAATCTCAATTCAAACTAAGAACAAAAGATTAGACATTAAATATATTTTTAGTCATCCTAATAAATTCCAAAGTATTCTTAGTCATCTTAATAAATTCCTTGGGTGCCACACCTTTATTTTCTTTCATTTTGATTATTATTATTTATAGTTTTTGCTATTATCTTCTAAGACATTTTTCGCAAAATATTTAAAAATTATATTATAATGAAAAATGCGCAGGTTATATGCTAGTATGCATACATCACAGTAAATGGAATAGTTAAGACAAACATCAATCCAAAGTCTTTAATTGCAATCAATTCTTTCTTTGGCCTTCCTTGTTCAATATCTAGTGAACCTTCGACAACTTTTGTTCCTTTTCGTTTGCCCTCCATTTCGTATTTTCGGATGATCAATTCTCCAACTGGTCCGCTAGAAAAGTCTATGTTGATGTGGATGAAAAAGAAATCCAGACTTGAATGTTGAGCCTAATGTGTCAACCCAAATTTTACAATGTAGCGGACCAAACAAAATAATTGGGGTACTAGTCAAAGTGATTACAACAACTAGAGTCCATGCCCTTGCGCTTGTATACACTAAAAAGAAAGTTGCAATGAAGGCTACCATCATGCCCATCATGGAGATGAAGAGTGTGGCAAGTCCAAATAGCAACTTTAAAGGTAATGACTTTAAGAAATCATCTTATCTGTAACGGGACGTGAGAATTGACAAGAAAATTATAATTGAAGTCGAAGAGGAACACAATGCTATTGCATCTGATATGAAGAATACCATAAACTAGTTCCTTTCCGAAAAACAGGAGTCCCTTTAGTTTGATCGCTGCCACCTGGTACTGTGAATGCTGCAGCAAACATCACAGTGGCAATCATTGCTGCGACGACCATGCAATAGTTTGCTCTGTCCTTCATCCACTGTTTACCATCTTTCTGCAAATCTTTATGTGCCTCTACAAATATCTCCTTAGGTGTTTTTTCAACCGAATGGGCCGAATTCCTTCTCTTCAAGTATGACTGCGGGACAATCTTTTCTATCTCCTACAGTTGACAAGATATAAATTGATAGGTAACAGTTGAACCATTATCTATGCAACCGGAAGAAAAAATATATATTATTACTCACCTTAAACCACAACAACTCCCGTTGCATTTGAAGGGCCACTCCTGATATGATATTTAGTCAATCTGAAGGAGCCAATTTTCCAGCTAAATGCAACATGTTCTCTTTGTTATCTTCAGCAACATAGGATGCATGGCTATGCATGCCAGCACCTATCTCATATATTAGATTGAACACACTCCCTTGCCGTTATAAAATAGCAGTGTGAAATATACTCATTTTCTTTGTGTCTTGTTTCTAGATAAGGGAATCATAAGAGCGTGAAAGTACAATTAGAAATTCAACATTTCCAACTTTTACGGCTTCAAAAATTAAAGTCATATTTTTGTCAACCAAGTTTGGTGAGCTTAGGTGGCTTTTGATTCCATCCTTTTTCGAAAAAATCTCAACTAATTGATGGGCTAATGTCTTCATCAAAGCTTTGCGACAGATCCCTTTGAAACTTATGCAGGTTGAGAAAAGAATCTATTCAGAAATCAGAAATGGTTTGGTAATAAAAAAATATTAAATCTGTACAATTATTTTATGAATATCCATAATAAGAAATTATATTGAAAGCTTTTTAAAATAAAAATGCAAAGATAACTAAAGCATTAGATGCGGCTACTTTGTGTCCTAATTATTGACATCTTAAGACAATTTTGTCTTTGCATAACCCGTGTGCATGGCACTTTAAATCTCTTATATCTTTTGAATTTTTAGTAAAAGGAAATACTAGCTTTTGCGAAAAAAGAAAAAATACTACTCCCTATTTTCTTGTGTATAAAAGCACGGATTATATAAGTATTACAATAGATTGATGAGACATAGAATAGAAAATAACTTATAATCTCATAGATTTTTCCATAGTTTAGAAGTAGATATCATCTAAAGATTTGGTGAAGTCGAATAAGAGCATTTTCCTATGCCAAGCTAATTAATATGAGTAAAATTGTCATCAAGTTGCGATTAATGCAATAAAAGAACTATACTTGGGACATGTTGTATATATCATTTCAATTAAAGAAGTTTAGAGGCAAACTTACATGAGTTTAAAAGACTTTTCCAGAATGATAGCCGACTTTCGCTACCAATTGAGAATGCAGGTTTCTTGGCCAACGTTTCCAATGCTTCCCACCAGCATTCAGTGTCTGCATTTGCTATGTTGGTATCCGTTTCTAGAATTTTCAATGCTATATCTGTCGATAAAAATGACACATTAATTTGATGATTGTGGGTTGAGAAATGTTTTTAATATATGGTCGCTAATATTGCAATAAAAGTGGTAACTCCATCCAACTTGTGTAGCCGCATCAAATTTGTCAAACAAAGTTATAGTCAGTTGTAGGGCTTACCATACATATCACTGTGGATAGTACGACCAAGGAGCTCAATGCATTTTTCTTGAGTCAACTGTTCAGGAGGAGTACTACTCAGAAAGAATAGATACGAGACCATGTTTGTATGTCCTATATATGCTGCAACAATGAGTGGTGTGTCTCCCTTGTCATCAGTGATTGATAGCAGCTCATTGTTTTTTCTCCACCAGCTGCTCTACAATGCTGACGTTTCCTACTTGGGCAGCAAAGTGAAGGGCCATATCCATAATTGGTTTGCAATTTGAAGTCCCCCTCCCTCATCAATGTCAACCATTTCTTTATAAAAGTGGTGTGTTGTCCAAACACTGAAATGTGAAGTGCTGTCGCTTTGTTTATCGTTATGGAAGCTCGAACACACTCTTTGTCATTATCATAAAAATTCTTAGTAGCCGGCCAATCACCTTTTAAGGCCGTGCGAAGGAGGGGATAGTACTTATCTAATAGTTTTTTCCCAAGAATTTTCGCCTAAGATGAATTAGAAGAGGTGCATTTATATATATATGTATGTATTGGGTCATGGATCAACCTCTCAAATGCCCGGCAAACCTTGGGCCGAATCTAAGCATGGAAAGATCAAAGCCCAGAGAGGTTTCGGGCAACCAGGCTCGAAATCCCCAACTTTCGAGACCTATGGATCCGAGACCTATAAGATCCGAGACCTTTAAGTTCGAGACTAATAACTCAGGACACACAGGTCTCGGTACCAAAGATAACTCAGATATCTTGAGAAATACAGTTGTTAATAGATAAGTGATCTTATCCATACATTCAAAAGCTATCAAATCTATTTAAAATACAAATAAGATATTTTATCCGCAGATCGCATACAAATATTCAAATCGAGTGATACCTATAACCACCAAATCGTACGATCTTAGTCCTCTAAGATCTCGGCAAGGATAACTACTCAAATCCCTTGTTAGCAACTGCACCGCAGAAACTCAGGGAAGAGTAAGTCATTGGTTATGGGACTTCCACTACTTCATGCCTATAAAAGACAGATCATTTCTTCACATTTGGGTAAGCGCAACTTTGGCTCTTAAGCTTTCCTTTGTTGCTTATACTCTTTCTCTCTCAAATTCTGACTTAGGCATCAGAGTGTCCCCGCCGGCTCACCCCAAGTCTCTTCGATCCCTTGGTTTTTCTTTGTTGTGCAGTCAATGTTCTTAAGTGTCATCCGACTCGGGCTCGGCAGGTGTTGATGTGCCAAATACTACATAAATTAATAGATAATATTTAGTACGTTTTAACTCACAAGTGCACAAGATCAAAACAATAGTATAGTGCAGCAAGTACGAGGTCGATTCCACAAGGATTGTGATTTTATTTAGAATTAATTAAAAATATCAATTTGTCACTGAATTGATATTGTAAAAAAGAAATAAAAAGATAATAAAGATAAATGAAAAACTAAAGGTAGGGCTCTGATATCCACCACTAATCATACTTAGATAATATAACAATATGTCAATGCTTTGATCATGTTATGCATATCTAATGCTTGTCAACCTAAGGGCATGGCATATACTCCTTAAGCTATAGATTTTCCTAAGCAATGAGTTAGGCATGGCGTATACTCTAACTTTTTTCTTTTCTAAGGGATTTAGCATGGTGTATACTAAGTTGTTCCTTAGGAAAGCATATACTCTATGAAAATCGACAAATACATGAGGCCTAAGGCATGACGTATACTCCCGGTTCCCCATGTTGATTAACCCAAGAACCGCGGTGTGGGTTCTTTTGTTACTTTTATTAAACCTAGGACTCGACCATCCAAATTGATTTAACTCACTAGTCCATACCACATGCATATAATGGCTAGTCACATACATATGAGGAATCCATGAAAACAGGAATTAATCAAGTTAAATATCACAACATGATCATCACAAAGGCGCCAATATTGAAATATTAAATAAGCATAATTAGGGCTTCAATCTAGCCCTCCTTAAGAGTTAGTTACATATAATGAAAATAAAACTAGAAAGAAAAAGGGAAAGAAAGAACCGAAAACCGCTCCTAGAAATAGCCTCCAAATTCCTCTCCCCAAGTTGTGCCTCTTCCAAGGATGTTTTTTTGTCTCCTGAATTGTGAGACTTAGAGGTCTATTTATAGGGCTTAGGAAAGTCTTAGAAGCCCTACTAATCCTAGGAATTTCGGAGATTTAAGTCCAAGTCCAATTAGGATAAAGAAAACCCAAGTCCAAATCGGAATAGGATTCGAACAAAATTGCGGTCCTGTCTTGCGACGTGATTTTGGCCTTGCGCCACTCTGAATTGGGAAAATTTTATTTCACAATGATTTGTATCATTTTGAGTTAGATTTCCAGTGACACTTGAATCACCACAATCGGATATTTGAGTTAAAAGTTATGGTCAAAATACCGAGATATGTTAAGAATCCAATTTTGCATCCAATCCGATTTGACTTCAATTTGAGAAATTCCGATTTACTCCTTTCCTTTATTGGATTAAACTTAACCATGATTGGCTAAGCTTAATGTATCTTCTAGGTCTTCCCCATTTGCCCTTTAAGCTTGGAATTTTTCCAGAAACGCTTTCTTTTCTTCCAAAAACCTAAAAAACAAAGAAAATACAAAAATGAAGTAAAATGGCATAAATTAATCAAACTAAAGGATTAAAACATGTAAGTTAAGGGCTGAAAATATGAATATTTTAGCACTTATCACACCTCCAAACTTACATATTGCTAACCCCTTAGCAATACAAAGCTAAAAATAAAATGGAAAACTGAAAACAAAAAGATAAATCTATCTTTCGTGGGATGTACGATTGCATTTAGCGTATGCAACAAGCCTTTTAAACCCCTAGGAATTTTCTAGTGGACGAGTGAAGTCTTGTGAGGGTTTTCCAGAAATGTTACCCACAAACATCATGCAAGAGTTCATGTTATTTCAAAAATTAAAGCATCACTTTAAGATTATGATTTTCATTCATAAATAAGCTTAAAAAGATGAACTCCATCTTCACAATGAATTGGAATCTCAAAGTGCAATTACTTACAAAGGGCATGCTAAATCATCACAAGTTTGAAATTTGTCTACAGTGAATTAGTACAAAATTATGAGGCTCTCAAATCTTTCCAATATGCAATGTCTCCTTATCTCAGGTTGTGCAATGTTGGTTCCCTTAAGCTTTCTAATTGACCCTTGTAGCGAGTGTTAAGTCAATGGCTCCCAAACCAGGTGGTTTTAGGGCATTAGGTGTAGAGACACCCCTAAGGACCTACTAACTTGAGTCAAAAAGGTTACAAAACCAACTAACCATGACATTGATCAAATTAACATTTTTCACCTTTTGACGTGAACACTCAATGCTTTGAGGCAAGAGGTCCAGTTACTCAGTGAAAAGTCATCAATGATCATTTATTTCATATATATATATTTTTTTCATCACTACTATATATGCCATAGTGTCATCTAATAAGTCATCCAATTTCATCCAAGATGCAAAAACACACATATCAGACCTCAAGTCATACCTCACAGATTATGTGCTAATGTGCTTGTGTGATCAGATCAAACATGTGATTTTTTAACTATCCTCAACAAGTAATCAAACTAACAGCTTCACTCATCAGATCATGTGTTCAAAATTTTAAGCTCATTGATGAATTCAAGCCACAATTCTTTCTAGATCAACTTAAAATTTTATAGCAAACATGAACATGCATAAACTTTTTATTTTTATTTTTATTTTTATTATTATTATTATTATTGACATAAACAAACAAACAAAACAATTAAATTGGGACAAAGTGTGTGTGAACATGTGTGCCCATACCCCCAAACTTAAATGACACATTGTCCCCAATGTGTCTAAATTAAGGAAAGAATGTACTAGAGATAGGGACGACATAGTCTTGGAAAGCATGGCTCATAGCACACCCTCAAACTTGAAGTGAAGCACACTTGTCGTTGCAAAATAAGAAAACACACAACAATTAAAAATAAATAAAACTAAAGATAAATAAAAAGATTAACTTAAAACACACTAAACAAAACAAAATAAAAAGATAACTATAGGATGCTACCCAAGTGCGCTCGATCGCACGCATGGTGTGCTCGATCGCACTTGAGCAAGGTTGTGCATGTGTGGGTGATGTGCACTTGAACGCACACATGCACATCACCCAAAAGTCGGTTATTGCGCTCGATCGTACTTAGAGCGCGCTCGATCGCAGTAACAGAATGCAATGAACCACAAGTGGAGACCTACGCTCGATCGCATGCGGTTGCGATCAATCGCAATAACAGAATGTAAAAACATGACAAAAGACTTAAAACACTAAAACAGCAAAGTAAAATAAAACACAAAGGAAAACAAAATAAAAAAAAAAGGATATGCTATGGGGTGCCTCCCATGACCGCTAAGTTTAACGTCTTCAGCTAGACTGTGGCGCTTTAAACTTAAAGCACCAGTCTTTTCTTCTCTTGCACCAAAGGGAATGAATCTTTTATGTTGCAAGGTGCTTCCAATTGTTTATAGATCGGGGAGGACCACTCTGAGTTTCCTCAAACAGTTGCTCATCCGGTGGGGAATCATGAACTGGAATAAAGTAAGAAGAAAACTCATGGAGCTTTTCTATCTTGATGTCCTTAATTTGCTCATGTGGTAGCTCTAACAGACTTCTCTCTTGGCCTCTTAGTGTTTCAGGAATGAGAGCTAATGGTGAAAAAATCTTAGTGCTCTCTTCTTTTTCCCGATGTAGCTCCTCTAGAACTTTGGTTTGCTCCCCATTCCCCTCATCCACTTGATTTTCAGCCACCTCTTCACTCCTCAATGAGACAACTTGCTCATGATAGTAGATGCACTCTTCCTCCAGGTATTGTCCACTGGGATTTTCTATCAACTGACTTTGACACTCTTCTTCTTGGTATTGTTGACGTCAGTCAATGGGAGATGCCCTCAGTTCCCTGGCCAATTTTTCCACTTGTACTTCCAGTCTTTGAATGGCTTGGTCAGTCTTTGTATTGAATTGTTTTTAATCAGTCGTGAATTGCTATTATGAGGTCATGAACTGTTGTTGAGAAGTCATGAACTGCTGTTGAGAAGTCACCAGGGTATCATACCCTTCAGTCTATTCAGCCTTTACTCTTGCTCCTGATTTGTAGATAAATACCAAGGACACGTTTCAGTAGAATGATCAAAATGAGAACATGTGGCACATACCTAGAGTTGGGTGGCTGGCTGAATAGGAGAGATGTTCCTAGTAGCCATGGATTTTACAAGTATATTTAATGTCTTCTGCATGGCAGCCATCTGATCTTGTAGTGGTGGAACCGACTGAGAGGAATATGAATGATTTCTAGGGGCTTGAGCTTGCCATGAAAGATTGGACTGTTGGCTCCATGTCGGGTTACAGGAATCAAAATAGTTATCGTTCCCCGGTCTAGAGAACGATGTGTTCATGTACTCATAATGTTTGTTAGAAATTTGTCGCATTCTAGGACATTCTCTAACATGATGATAAGGGTTATGGCATAAAGAACACGGTCCATGGGGTGTCAGAATACTGCCCCACATGTGCGAAATAAAAAAAATAAAATACCAAAAAGTTAAAATTAAAAAGGGAAAATAAAAACGAAATTTAAAAAGAAAACTTACTAATATGCAAACTTGAATGACCCTGCATGAAACAAAAGAAAAAAATCAGATCTATAATTATCGCAGTACTGTGCTGCTCTCTGGATGTGCGATCGATCTCACTGTGAGGTGCGCTCGATCGCACTGGTGCGCTCGATCGCCCTGGTTTGGCGATCGATCGCACCTCCAGAGGCACAAAAACTGGGGAAAAGACTATCAAAACAAAAAAATTTAAAACAAAAATAAACTAAGGAAAATAATTCTAAACAAAATCAAACAATCCCCGGCAACGGCGCCAAAAACTTAGTGTGCCAAATACTACCTAAATTAATAGATAATATTTAGTACATTTTAACTCGCAAGTGCACAAGATCAAAACAATAGTATAGTGCAGCAAGTACGAGGTCGATCCCATGAGGATTGTGACTTTATTTAGAATTAATTAAAAATATCAATTTGCCACTGAATTGATATTGTGAAAAAAGAAATAAAAAGATAATAAAGATAAATGAAAAGCTAAAGGTAGGGCTTTGATATCCACCACTAATCATACTTAGATAATATAACAATATGCCAATGCTTTGATCATGTTATGCATATCTAATGTTTGTCAACCTAAGGGCATGTCATATACTCCTTAAGCTATAGATTTCCCTAAGCAAAGAGTTAGGCATGGCGTATTCTCTAACTATTTTCTTTTCTAAGGGATTTAGCATGGTGTATACTAAGTTGTTCCTTAGGAAAGTATATACTCTATGGAAATCAACAAACACATGAGGCCTAAGGCATGGCGTATACTTCCGATTCCCCATGTTGATTAACCCAAGAACCGCGGTGTGGATTCTTTTGTTACTTTTATTAAACCCAAGACTCGGCCATCCAAATTGATTTAACTAACTAGTCCACACCACATGCATATAATGGCCAGTTACATACATATGAGGAATCCATGAAAACAGGAATTAATCAAGTTAAATATCACAACATGATCATCACAAAGGCGCCAATATTGAAATATTAAATAAGCATAATTAGGGCTTCAATCTAGCCCTCCTTACGAGTTAGTTACACATAATGAAAATAAAACTACAAAGAAAAAGGGAAAGAGAGAACCGAAAACCGCTCCTAGAAGTAGCCTCAAAATTCCTCTCCCCAAGTTGTGCCTCTTCCAAGGATGTTTTTTTGTCTTCTGAATTGTGAGGCTTAGAGGTCTATTTATAAGGCTTAGGAGAGTCCTAGAAGCCCTAGTAATCCTAGGAATTTCGGAGATTTAAGTCCAAGTCCAATTAGGATAAAGAAAACCCAAGTTCAAATCGGAATAGGATTCGCCTAGAAATGCAGTCCTGTCTTGCGAGATTTTGGCCTTGTGGCACTCCGAATTGGGAAAACGCTATTTCGTAATTATTTGTATCATTTTGAGTTAGCTTTCCAATGACGCTTGAATCACCTCAATCGGATATTTGAGCTGAAAGTTATGGTCAAAATACCGAGACATGTTCAGAATCCAATTTTGCATCCAATCCGATTTGACTTCAATTTGAGAAATTCCGATTTACTCATTTCCTTTATTGGATTAAACTTAACCATGAATAGCTAAGCTTAACGATATCTTCTAGGTCTTCCCAATTTGCCCTTTAAGCTTGGAATTCTTCCAGAAACGCTTTCTTTTCTTCCAAAAACCTAAAAAACATGGAAAATACAAAAAGGAAGTAAAATGGCATAAATTAATCAAACTAAAGGATTAAAAAATGTAAGTTAAGGGCTGAAAATATGAATATTTTAGCATTTATCAGGTGGGCCATGTCGCCAGCAGGAAAACTGTGCTTCAACAGTTTGGCACCGTCTGTGTTAACTTGATTTTCATCAGTTCTTACCATCTATTAATCTGATATGGTGACTACACATTCGGATCCTCAACTAGAGAATCAAGCAGGCGCACCCACCGTGCCGGCTCCTAATCTAGCCAATTTCATGAAACAGATGACTGAATCTATGAATGTGGTGAAAAAGCAAAATGAAGACCTCGCCACAAGGCTCACGGTTGCCGAAGGCCATAATAGCCGGAGGGACCAAGAGCAGGAGGAAAGGCGAGCACAGAAGCGTGAAGAGAGGCGTGAGAAGGAGTGGCACGAAGAGACCCGTAGAGGAAAGCTAATCAAAGACCAGAACCAACATCGCGAAGATGATGCGAGTTTGGTTCAAGCCAGCCATCATACGACTGTCCAGAATGAAGAGCATCGCGAACAGGCGAACCCGGAGAGGTATTAGCATACTAGGCTTCGACGGGAGCAATCTCGCCAAGAAGACCATAACGATGGGCGTAATGAGAACCACGTTAATATTGATATGGAAGATCTCAAGAAGAAGTACGAGGAGCTAACTCACCAGTTGGCTCTCAAGGAGGAGAAAAGTACAGCAGGAGAACTTATGGACAACACCGATTTGCCATTCACTAATCGAGTGTTGGGCTTCCCCTTGCCTGACAACTTCAAAATGCCCCGTGACGACAAGTACGATGGTAATGGAAACCCTGCTGAGCATATGGAAAGCATCTGCGCTCATTTTTTCCTTCATAGAACTCCAGATGAGATTGCATGCAGAACAATCCCCCTCACCTTGATAGGAATTGCCAAGGATTGGTTAGCCAGATTGCCTGCCAAGTTGATAGATTATTTTAAAGAACTCAGGCGCCTTTTCCTAAGCCAATTCCTGGCAACCCAAAAAAGGAAGAAACACCCAGCTTGCCTACTATCCCTTCATCAGGGAAAGGAAGAGAGCCTAAAGGATTTCATGCTTAGGTTTAATTGAGAGAAGTTGTTGGTGGAGAGCCCAAATGACCAAATGGTACTATCTGCATTATGGCACGGAGTCAGGCCAAATGGGCCTCTAATGGCTGAGATAGCAAAGAGTTCGACATAATTAACTCTTCGCCAGTTCCTGAATAAGACGGAGGAGTACATCAATCAGGAAGAAATGATCGGGGCTCTAATGAAAGGTCAGGAGGTGGAGGACCAGGCAAAAGATAGCAGCAAGAAGGAACTACCCACAATTTCCACTCCGAAAGAGGCGAAATCCTAGAAGAAAGTGGGTAAGAAGGCTACACCGTCCTTCCCGAACATAGAACCTTGACGACACAAAGACTGAAGGTTCACGCCCTTGAATACCAGCATCGTTGAGATGTTTATGGAGATTAGAAGAGACCTAGCTTTCAGGTGGCCGAATAAGTTGAGAGGTGATCCAAGGAAGCGAGATCAAACCAAGTTCTGCGAGTATCACAATGATCATGGGCATTTGACGGAGGATTGCGTAACTCTGCGACAGGAAATCGAGACTTTCATCAGAAATGGAAGGCTTGTAAGATTCCTAGCAGGAGAAAGGAATCGGGATATGATTCTTCAAGAGCCTCTCCTTTTGGATGGGAATTGAGAGGCAGGAGGATGAGAGCCAAGACGTGATCGGGATAATGATCTGAGAAATGAACCAAGGGTGCCTCAGGATCAAGGAGTAGTAGGTGAAATCCACACTATTTCTGGAGGGATTACTGATGGAGGACAATCCAACTCGGCCAGGAAGGCCCATGGAAGAAAGATGCAGACTAAAAAGGTCTTTTCACTGCAAAGGCCTTCCAAAGTCGCCAAAAAGGGCCCAGTGGTCCTATCATTTTCTGAGGAAGATGCGAGGGGAGTAATGATGCCACCTGATGATGCACTTGTAGTAACAGTGACGGTGTCCAACCATATGATCCATTGAATTATGGTGGATAATGAAAGCTCGGCTGATATTCTGTATTGGCCAGTGTTCAAGCAAATGGGTATCGATCATGACAGGATTAAACCATTTGGTTCTCCCTTGGTCAGATTCGCAGGAGAGCAAGTCCAACCTATTGGGCTCATTTCTCTTCCCGTGACAGCTGGGACAGCTCCCAAGCAAACAACTGTGATGGTAGATTTCTTGATCGTCGATTGAGCCTCTGCCTATAACGCCATCATAGGCCGTCCTGCTTTAAACTCGATGAAGGCTATAACCTCGACTTACCACTTGATGATGAAGTTTCCAATAGAAGAGGGAGTCAGAGAAGTGAAGGGGGATTAAACTGCTGCAAGAAAATGTCACAACACATCTCTCAAGAAGGTCTCGGATCCGACTCCTCTTGTAATTGGCACGGTGGGTAGTAAAGGTAGGAACGAGCCAAAAGGCGAACCAGCTGAGCCACTGGAAGATGTTGTAGTTGGTGAAGGCAAAATTTTGAAGATCGGGACGCAGCTCAGTCCAAGGATCCGAGAAGGTCTCGTCACCTTCCTTCGACAGAACCTGGAGGTTTTTGCATGGACTCATAATGATATGCCAGGCATCAGTCCTGAAGACATTCTCCACCAACTCAATGTGGATCCAAGTGTGAAGCCGATAAAGCAAAAAGGAAGGAAGTTTGCTCCTTAGCGGAATATGGCTATAGCTGAAGAAGTAGAAAAGTTGCTTAGAGCTCGATTCATTTAAGAAGTCTAGTATCTCAATTGGTTAGCCAATGTAGTACTGGTGAAAAAATACAATGGGAAGTGGAGGATGTGGGTGGACTTCACCGACCTCAATAAAGCTTGCCCAAAAGACAACTTTCCATTGCCACACATTGATGCGTTGGTTGACTCGACAGCTGGGTATGGCTTACTCGGCTTCATGGTCGCTTTCTCTGGTTACAACTAGATCTATATGCATCCAGAAGATTGTGAGAAAACTGCATTCATAACGGACCGAGGCCTGTACTGCTACAAAGTCATGCCCTTCGGCTTGAAGAATGCAGGGGAAACATACCAACGGTTGGTCAATAAAATGTTCCAAGACCAGATCGGACGAAATATAAAGGTCTACGTTGACCACATGCTGGTCAAAAGTGTGTTGCCGCAAAACCACGCACTTGACTTGCAAGAGACGTTTGCAACCTTGAAGAAGTATGGGATGAAGTTGAATCCCTTAAAATGTGCATTCGGAGTCTCGTCGGAGAAATTTCTCGAATATATGGTGTCAAGCGGAGGGATAGAAGCCAACCCCGAGAAGATACAAGCTATTCTAGATATGCAGTCTCCAATGAAGCAGCTCCAGCAATTGACGGGATGGATTGCGACACTAAATCGGTTCATCTCACGATCAACCGATAAGTGTCTTCCATTTTTTAAGATCTTGAGAAAAGCTTTTGAATGGACTGATGAATGTGAAGAAGCCTTTGAGTAGCTAAAGAAGTATTTGATGACTCTACCTCTACTAAACCAGATGGTATCTAGAGAAGTGTTGTATCTGTACTTAGCTGTATCTCTAACAGCTGTTCGTACAACCTTAATCCGAGAAGAGAAGGAATTCAAAAGCCTGTTTATTTCATTAGCAGAGCTTTAAGGGGAGCTGAAGAAAGATATCCCCAGATGGAGAAACTGGCCTTTGCTTTAATTATAGCATCCAAGAAGCTCCGACCTTACTTTCAAGCTCATACCATAAGGGTTTTGACTGAGTACCCATTGAAGAAAGTGCTAAGGAAGCTAGATCTATCGGGAAGATTAGCTAACTGGGCAATTGAACTGAGAGAGTTTGACAATGAGTTTCTCCCTCGAAATTCCATCAAAGGTCAGGCACTCGTTGATTTTTTGGCAGAGTTTACCAATTTGCCTGATATCAATGATTGGTCAAGTGATGAGACGTGGGTAATTTATGTAAATGGGTCATCTATGAAGAAGCATGGCGGAGCTGGAGTAGTAATGATTACTCCTGATGGGGAAGAGTTGAAGTGAAAATTCAAAACTACAAACAACGAGGCTGAATATGAAGCAGTCATGGCAGAACTCAGTTTAGCTCGTGAAATGGGAGCCAAATTTGTGAAGGTATGAAGTGATTCCCAAGTCATCGTCGGACATATTTGAGGTGAATTTGAAGCCAAGGGAGAAAATATGAAGCTGTACTTGTTTAAGGTGCAGGAGATGCAAAATTTTTTCAAGAAGTTCTGCATTGTGAAAATCCCAAGGCCAAAAAATGAAAGAGTAGACAGACTAGCTCGAGCAGCCTCGCCAGTAGATGGGGAAACTGAAGATGAAGCACCTATCCAAATTCTTCCGCAATCATCCATTACCGAGACGGTATCGGTCTCGACAACCGAGACCATACCCGAATGGCAAGTGGAAATTGTAGAATACCTGGAAAGGGGAGTCCTTCCTTCAGATCGAAAATTAGCTGCTCGGTTGAGGATAAGAGCTGCAAGGTTTACAATGGTAAATGGAACTCTTTACAAAAGGGGTTTCATATTACCACTCCTCTAATGTATTTCAAGAGAGGAAGGAAAGTATGTCCTTCGAGAGATCCATGAAGGGATCTGCGGAAGCCATTTTGGAGCTAGAACACTGGTGAACAAAGCTATTCGAGTAGGTTTCTATTGGCCCAACATGAGTCAAGACTCGGCAAAACTAGTTAGAAATTGTGACAAATGCCAGCGCTTCGCTAATGTTACTCACCAGCCCCCTGAAGACCTGAGTGCAATCTCTTCACCTTGGCCCTTCTCACAATGGGGGGTAGATATAGTGGGACCATTGCCTCGTGGCAAGGGGGCGTACGGTTTGCAGTTGTTGTTGTGGATTATTTCACCAAATGGGCAGAAATTGAATCCTTAGTGAATATCACAGCCAATGCAATAGAGCGGTTTTTATGGAAGAATGTCACATGCTGATACGGTATTCCCCATGCATTTGTTACGGATAATGGCAAACAATTCGACTGTGACTCATTCAGAGATTGGTGTGCCAAACTCCATGTAAGGAATTACTACTCATCTTCGGGGCATCCTCAGGCGAATGGACAAGTAGAGGCCACCAACAAAACGATCTTCAAAATCTTGAAGAAAAAACTTGATGATCGCAAAGGAGATTGGGCAGAAGAACTCCCAGAAGTTTTGTTGGCATACCAGACAACAAAAAGAACTCCAACTGAGGAGACACCATATGCCTTGGCATTCAGAACCGAGACGGTCATTCCAGCTGAGGTGGGCTCGGATAGCTATCGTGTAAAGACCTTCTAGCCTGAGACCAATAATGAGGGCTTACAGCTACACCTAGACTTGCTACAGGAGAAATGGGATCAAGCCCAGGTAACTATGTTAGCATACCAGGCAAGAGTAGCTCGGTATTTCAATAAAAAGGTCAAGTCTCGAAGCTTCAAAATTGGAGATATGGTCCTACGTAGAGTCACGCTAGCAACCAAGGACCCAACTGAGGGAAAGCTGGCTCCTAACTGGGAAGGACCTTATAAGGTGATTGAGTGTAAAAGGACAGGAGCATACCACTTGGAAGATTCCAAAGGTAAGGCTCTTCCGAGGCTATGGAATGCTGAGCACCTTAAAAAGTACTATGTCTAAGATGCTGTAATATGTGATTTCTTTTTCATTTTGTTATTTTCATTCCAATGAATAAAATTATCTCAGAGTTAAGCAGCATTCAAAGTTCATGAGTAAAAATAGCTGAAGAGGCTTTACTAACAAAAATATAGGTCTCGAAAAGTACAGCTGAAGAGGCTTTTTCGAGTCCCAAAAAGAAGCAGTTGAAAAAGCTCTCTCTAAGCTTAACATAGCCCAGAGTTGAAAAACCTAAGAGCTTTCCCGAGACCCAACTCGGAGAAACATAATTATGGTTCCTTTTAACAAAGGATAAATCTGGGGTTAAGTCTAAAACCTAAGAGCTTTCCCGAGACCCAACTCGAAGAAACATAACTATGGTTCCTTTTAACAAAGGATAAGTTTGGGGTAAAGTCTACTCGGAGAAACATAATTATGGCTCCTTTTAACTGTTTTAACCTAGAAGCAAACATCAAACCTCCATAAAGGGATGTTATGTGTTGAAACTATCTCAAAAAAATAACAAAGGTGTTATTGTTCCGAGACCCAGCACTTAGCAAAAAAAAAAAAAAAAAAGCATTCTGTAAGACAGTCAGGTAATTATAAATTACTTTTAAAGTTGCTTACACATATATTAGACTTATGATGTTTTTCGAATAGTTTAAACTAATAAACTCGTTTCATTAAGAAAATTGAGATATACAAAAAATCCTTTAAGGATTATACAATATGCATTATCCCTCTTTGGTAGGGGTGGGCAAATTAACCGATTACCGACTTTAACCGAACTGATATTAACCGTAACCGATAGTTATCGGTCGGTACGCGGTTAAAAATTTTATACCGATAAGCTTATCGGTTGGTAATCGGTTAGTTAAAAATTTTTTATCGAAAAACCGATATGACCTATAAGCTATTTTAATTTTTAATTTTTTAGAATTTTATATTTATTATTGTAGTGGATCAATATAAAAAAAAAAGTTTCAATAAGGTATTTTAGCAAAAAATATACTCTAAAATAACTAATTTTTAATAAGTTATTTTAGGCTTTTGCCCAACAAAACGTATTTGGACCTTCAAAACAATTAATTTTTGGCCCTATTAGCAACTACTAAAAGCCCACAAAATCCCAAACCGATTTAACCGACCGGTTAACCAACCGGTTAACCGATTACCGATATGACCGATAACTTTCGGTTAACACTTCTTATCGGTCGGTAATCGGTTAGGATTTGGTTAACCGATAGCTTATTGGTTAATCGACCGATAAGTCCATTAACCGGTCCTAACCGACCGATACCCAGCCCTACTCTTTGGGGTCAAGAGCAGAAGCAGCATCGGGGGCTTCTGCAAATGTAGACTCAACAGTGTCGGCCTCGGCAGTTTCTGCATTACCAGTGACGGTCTCGGTACCTCGACACTATTGATCATCTTTATGCACGAAGGGATCATAGATGAACTCTCTTATGCCTTCTGCATCGGGCATTTGTTCTTGGCCAAGGCTAATCAACTGTGCCATGGTTGCATCAGAACAAGGGATGTCTTCAATCTTCACCTTGTCAAGATCAATTGAGCATGCTGGATCCTTAGCCCAGGCTTGAAAGGTTTCAAAGCCCAGAATAGGCCCATCTACCCAGGCAGAGTTCCGAGTCCATGAGGAAGGACAACTGGCGCAGATAGTTGGCAACTTGGGCCATGGCTTCCTTTAGTTGAGCCCTCATTTGGATGTGTTTCCCCTTGAAGAATTTAAGTTTCTCCTTGGCAACAACCTTGGCTTCGGTTGCCTTCTCCACCTTTGGCCTTCTGACTGGCGACCTCAGCCTGAGCCACTTTCAGCTGATCCAAGACTCTTGCATGCGTCTCTTCCAATTGGCTCAAACCCTCCCTAATGATGGAGTTGTCCTCTTGAAGTTGGTTCACTATAGCTTGAAGACCCTCGAGCTCAGTCGACAACTCATTGGCCTTAGACTCAGCTCTCGTCATAGTCGTTGTGGTCTCATAAACCTCAACTTGCATCATAGACTGTTGTCAACCCAAGAGCAGGAGTTCTTCATCTTGCCTAGCCACAGTCTCTTTTAGTTTGTCATTCTCGGCTTCCAACTCAGCAACCCTGTCTTTGAGACTCTCGTTCTCAGTAGTCGAGTCTGAGGCAACCTTTCGAAAGTAGCAGTACAAGACCAACAACTTCATGAGGCTCTGCGACAAAATACAATCAGAATATATATATATATATATATATATAAAAAGAGAAAGGTAATGTACTCACGAAAAGTTGGAAGAAAATCATCTGCTCAATCATGCTTTGAGCAGATATGTCACGTTCTATCATTTGGCTCTCGTGGGGAATCAAATCCACCAAGACTTGGAAAGGGTTGCCCTTCAGGTCACCACTGAACTTAGCAAGGGGCCCGCCAATAGTCCAATCCACCCCTCGAGGCCTTATCAGTAAGGAGTCGGAAGAAGATGAGGCCTTGGCAGCAGAAGCCTTCTCGGCAAGAGGAGGTGTCGACGTTCGAGCCTTTGTAGGCGTCCAAGCCTAAGCCATGGGCTCATCCTCAGCAATAGGAGACAAAGCCCGAGGCCCTGTCCCTTCTTCCGCCACTGTAGTATGCCCCTCGGCCTTTTCACGCTCCATCCCTACGGAGCTCTCCGAGTGTTCCTCTAGCTCTATGTCATCCAAGATGTGTTGGATGTTCGAGCCCAAGGGTTTAAATGATGAGGACTCGATGGGGATTGCAAACCCAGGGGCAGCACCAGCCGAGACCGAGGGACTCACATTCAACGGCTGCACCAAGATGGGCTCGTTTGCGAGGAAGGCCTTGACTTCCGCCACTGGTTTCACCGCGGGCTTGGGACCAGTCCTCCTCCTAGCAGCCAAGAAGCTGGCCAACTGATCCTACACTTTTGCCTCCAATGCCTTCACTAGCCTCCTCCTTTTCAATTGAGGAGCCTCAGGCTCCTCGGGCTCATCTACCAACTTCAAAGCCCTAGCTGCTCAAGGAGGAGTAATGTCCGGTTTCTTGGCCTTGGCATCCATCTTCAAAGGCCCAGAGGTTCAGAGTTGTGGAGCCGTAGTTTGGTCTGATTTTCCACCTATTTTTAAAGGCCCACCTGTACGAAGTGGGAAATTCTTCTGTTTTGGGAGCTCCACCATCTTACCCTTGCCTTTATTGACTATGGGTTTTCGGGGGTAGCTCTCCGAGTATTTGCTGCTGGAGGGTCTAAGCTCATAAGCTTTGGGTCCTGGACGATCTCAGAAGCCGGTCTTTTCCTTGCTCTGCCAACACCTCCCTCAAGGGTTTCTAGACCTTGTCCCTCCGTGGCCGCCTTGATTAGTCTGGTGTAGCTCATCAGATTCTCATGTCTCTGAGCCCACACCAAAACTTTGTTTACATGGCGTTGTTCATCGTCAATGAGGTTTGGTTCTTTAGCAGCATTCCTCGTAGGAACACATGTCTCCCAAGGCACTCTTGGACCTTTGGCAACTTCGGTGGGAAAGAACTCCCATTGACCCATGGCAAAAAAGTACTTACGCTTCCATCCATGGTTGCTGGAATATTTGCTGTCCATATGGATGAACTTCCCCTGCTGAGGCTGAAAGTTGTACAGACAGTCAATCTTTGGGTTCTTCTGGAGTCAATACATCCATAAAAACTCTAGTGCGGAGAGAAAA
Source organism: Corylus avellana (assembly GCF_965113065.1). Classification (NCBI taxonomy): domain Eukaryota; kingdom Viridiplantae; phylum Streptophyta; class Magnoliopsida; order Fagales; family Betulaceae; genus Corylus; species Corylus avellana. The sequence goes on along the minus strand of NC_142490.1, from coordinate 17,927,308 downwards.
TGCCTGGGTTCGAGAGCTAAGGCCAAAGCATAAGGCAGGCGTAAAACACCCTCCATGCATTGGGCACAATCTGATATGGAGCCAAGTTCAAATGGCTCAGGAGCTCTCGTACTACCCACAAGAAGGGCAATCGGAAACCTGCACGGAACATGATCACGTACAGGCAGACTTCGTGCGCATCAGCACGCACAATTGCACCAGTCTACTCGTCGTTGAATCGAAGCTGCACCGACTTGGGAATAAAGCATTCCTCTCGGATCCTACTCTCATCAGCCTTGGTTAATTTTGGCCGCTAGAAGGCTGGGTAAGTATTGCCACCGATACCATCTAAGCTCGATCCCTCATTGCCAGATATGTTTGTTGAAGATTGAAAAAGAGAAAAGGGAAAGAAGAACGCTCTCGGAAGAAAGGAATAGAAGTTCAAAAGTAAAAGCTCCTTCAAGAAAATAAATAAAGGAGAAAAGAAAGAAACTTCCTTTTATAAAGGTTCGTCTCGGAAACATGCGCATTAAATGCGCCGAGAGAGGCACGCCTCTACAGCCGACACGTGGAGATACTCGAGTATCTAATTTGATGAGTCGACAGGGTCTCGGGAATACCAATAGACTCCACCGAAAATTTGAAATTCAAAAATTTGTCCGCCCAAATTTGAAATTCAAATTTCAAAAATTTTCAGAAAATTTTCCCTCCTCAACCGTCTCGGACATTTTCATGCAGAGACAGGTCTCGAAAGATTGATCCATTCTTTCAAAACATGAAAATTTCTATAGTCGTATAGACAAGGAAATTGGGAGTAACTGTTGGGTCATGGATCAACCTCTTAAATGCCTGGCAAAGCTTGGGCCCAATCTAAGTATGGAAAGATCAAAGACCAGAGAGGTTTTGGGCAACCAGGCCTGAAATCCCCAACTTCCGAGACCTATGGATCTGAGACCCATAAGATCCGAGACCTTTGAAGCTGAGACCTTTAAGTCCGAGACTAATAACTTAGGACACACAGGTCTCGGTACCAAGGATAACTCAGATATCTTGGGAAATACAGCTGTTAATAGATAAGTGATCTTATCCATACATTCAAAAGCTATCAAATCTATTTAAAATACAAATCAGATATGTTATCTGCAGATTTCATACAAATATTCAAATCGATTGATACTTATAACCATCAAATCCTATGATCTTAGTCCCCTAAGATCTCGGCAAGGATAACTACTCAAATCACTTGTTAGCAACTGCACCACAGAAACTCAAGGAAGAGTAAGTCATTGGTTAGAGAACTTCCACTACTTCATGCCTATAAAAGACAGATCATTTCTTCACATTTGGGTAAGCGCAACTTTGGTTCTTAAGCTTTCCTTTGTTGCTTATACTCTTTCTCTCTCAAATTCTGACTTAGGCATTGGAGTGTCCCCGCCGGCTCACCCCAGGTCTCTTCGATCCCTTGGCACATACACACACGGATATATATATATATATGCACAAGGTGCTTAAGAGAACATTCACAATGCAGTTTTTGCAAGATATATAGATAACATGCACCTGATTCACTGCATATATAAAAGTAGTCGCAACACTTTTACCTAAGCCAAATCGAAATTAAATTCGGTCACCTGTTATGACCAAAGTGAAAGAGAGATGCTTACTTTCAGGATCTTCATTTGAGTTTGAGGACTGTCCTTGTGATGTCCTAGCTGAATTATTGCTTGCTGGAGGTATCTCTGAATTTGACGTACTTGGGATATTAGGAGCGGCTCTATGATGGACTGCATTAGATTCATTGATCAGAAGGCGATGTTTTAAGAAACCTATTGTAACCATGTAGGAGATAATATTGGTTGACGGATAGCTTGTCCAGATCGAAGAAGTAGCACCGTCCTCCATCTTTTTTCTTGTTTTTTTATTTTTTATTTTTTATTTTTTTTATTGAATAATAAACTTAATTTTAATAACATTTATTTGATTCTTTCATTTCATATTCCTTTAAGTTACTAAGTGACTTGAAGAAGTTGTGACTTTTGGTGTTTCAAGAGTTATTTTAAATAAGAGTTACATGTGAGCTATATGAGATGTAAATGAATAAAGTTAATGTAAAAAAGTTAGAATGATCATTTGTATCTTATAAATATCCATCTAAGCAAGTTATTTTATCAAGTTGAATAAAAAAACACAAAGCCCTCTATTAATTCGTTATTCCACTTTTTTATTTGTGTTATCTTAGAGTGGGTTGTTTACAATTTTTAACATTGGTTTCCTAAAAATAAATCTGATAGAAATTGAGATATGAACATGTTGTATTATGACTTGAATTACTCAAGTCAATTTGTGGGGCCCACCAATAGTCTTTTTTGTCTAGGATTTTTATTTTTATTTTTTCTCATGTGTTTTCACCTCTCCAAGTTGGTGTTGGAATTCACTTTTTCAACCTAAGTGAATTTCTAGTCCAAGTCTGATTTGATTTGGACTTTGTTTTAGCCGATGTGCAGTACGTCAACTTGGATTTGGAGTCTAACCGACGTTGATCTTCTATAAAAGAGACTATGCTTCACAACTTTGAAGGTGGGAGAAAAATTTAGAAGCCGCATTTCATTAGGGTTTTTTCACTTTGTTGTGCCTTATGACACTTAAAGAAGAAGAGAGTTTTCTTTATTAATTTTTTCTCTCTTTTGTGTGAGAGTGAGATTTGAGTGTATTAGGACTTTGAGTTTTGAGTGGTTTTCTTCCTGTTATCTTTGTACTCAATCTTTTGTTAGTAAATTTCTCTTGGATCGTCTCTGCCCATAGATGTTGGTTTGTTAAGCCGAACCACTTAAATTTTAGTGTCATATGTGGTTGATTTATTTTATATTATGTTCTTTTTGCTTCTTTGAGATCTTGAATTTAATTACGTGTACAACATAACATTTTTAGATAAGTTATGTATTGAGATTTCTACAAGTTAAAGATTTAGAGCGAGAGAGAGGAATGATTTATGACTAAATTCATTTTGTAATTCTTCTTCATTTTTCTTGCTCATTTCATGTTTTCTTCCTTCAACTTAAACAAGGATTTAAATTTTCTTTTTAAGAGGACAAAGTAAAAAAAAAAAAAAAAAAACTTCAAATATACTTTTAGCAAATTTAAAGACTATTGTTTTTTTAACAATTCCCCCCGCCCTAGTCCGTCACGTACGGGTTGTAGTTTATTCTTGCCATGATTTACGATCCAATTTTAGCTGGACAATATATCGCATTGTATTAAGCGATCCCTCACAACAAACTTATAATTGATCCTTTTCTTCTGGTTTTTCATAAACTTTTCTTCTACCAGATTTGCTAAATAGTAAATAAGAACCACCATATGACAAAAGTAGCAAGATTTTGATTTAAGGATTCGAAAGAAGAAAAAAAAGGCATGATGCTTGGCTAGTGTACTTAAAAATTGAAACAATATACAGATACAAAGTTAAGAATAAAAGAGTAATGGTAAGGAAAAAGAGAAAAAGAGAAAAATGCTAAATTCATGATGATAACAACAATTATGGTGATATTTTCTCTGGAATTTTGGCCTAAGATAAATGAGAAGAGGACCAACAGGTGCAGATATATATATGCAGAAGATGCATGCTTAAGAAAACATTCACAATGCAGTTTTCTGCAAGATATATATATATATATATATATATATATATAATGGTAAGGAAAAAGAGAAAAAGAGAAAAATGCTAAATTCATGATGATAACAACAATTATGGTGATATTTTCTCTGGAATTTTGGCCTAAGATAAATGAGAAGAGGACCAACAGGTGCAGATATATATATGCAGAAGATGCATGCTTAAGAAAACATTCACAATGCAGTTTTCTGCAAGATATATATATATATATATATATATATATATATATATATAATATGCCTGGTATATATAAAAGCATTCGCAACACTTTAACGTAAGACAAATCGAAATTAAACTCAGTCACCTGTTATGTGACCAGAGAGAGAGAGAGGCACTTACTCCCATTAGTTGCGTCCGAGTTCTCAATCGTAATCAAGTGACTACCAGAATCTCCAGCATCATTAGAATCCGTTGGACCGGAAGACGATGCTGTAGAACCAAGACCACTAGAGGTGCTGGTGGAATCCGCTGTTGTAGAAGAGGATCTTTGTGGAAGATTACGTGGAGATATCTCACTCATTTGCAATTCCATCATTTGCCTGCTGTCCACCATTATGAGGCATGCTTAGACATCTTTCATTTTTCTTTTCTGCTTTTTATAAAAATAAATCTGATAGAAAATTGACATATGAACATTTTTACCTACAAGTTAAAGATTTAGAGACACAGAGAGAGAGAGGAATGATTCAAAAGTAAATATTGCATTTTGCAATTTTTTTTATTTCATTTTTCATTTTTCTTGATCATTTCAAGTTTTCTTCCTTGAATTTTGGGATATATATAATTGCGAATTTAACTTTAGAGGGCGAGACTGGCCTAGTTGGAATATTTTTCTTCTTCTTCTTCTTCTTTCTTTCTTTTTTATTTTTTATTTTTTATTTTTTTATTTTTTTATTTTTTTATTTTAATTTTTTTAAGAGGCCTAAGTTAAAAAGACTTCACATGTATATTTTTTTTAACAAATTTAAAGACTAATTTCTTTTTAACAATTCCCCCCGCCCAAGTCCGTCACATGTAGTAGTTTATTTTTATCATGATTTGCGATACAAGTTTAGAGGGACAATCACATTGCATTAATAGTAAACAAGAACCACCATGACAAAAGTACCAAGATTTTGATTTACGGATTCGTAAAGAAGAAAAAAAGGTATGATGCCTGGTTAGTGTTATAAAAATGAAACAATATACAGATACAAAGTTAAGAATTAACGAATAATGGTAAGTAGAAAGAGAGAAATGCTAAAGTCATGATGATAACAACAATTATGGTGAAGATTTACTACACGTAATTGACATTACTTACTATTCAAATTTTTGCCGTTACAGATTGAGCTTCTTCAGAGCCTTGTGATTCTGATCAACCTTGGAGGAAGTTTGGCTAAAAAGTCGAGTAGATGTGTAAGATAATATTCATCATTATATAGAGATAAAAACAAATGTATTACTGCCAGCCAGTTGCCCCTAATGTAATAAATTGGGGCGTCCCTTTTTAAGGGGGTGTTTTACTACGTAAGCGTTTCTAATTTTATTTCGGGTTGTTTACATAGTAAAAGGTTCCTATATAGACAAGTTTTATTAAAGTACCCCTATTACAAGTGTAAACATGTTTTTTTTTTCTTTGTTTTTTTTAGTGTTACGAGCCTTGTGATTCTCAACCTTGAAGGAAGTTTGTCTAAAAAGTCGAGTAGATGTGTAAGATAGTATTCATCATTATATATATAGAGATAAAAACAAATGTATAAAACACTGTTCGATCAATACATTATTTGTTTATTTATTTTGCTTTTTAATTTTATTTGTTACATATTAAACAAACATTGCAGTCGAATCGAGTGAAGTATAGAATGTTTAAGTTCGGTTAATTAAATTTTATTTCACACACAAGTCAAGCTTGAGCTTATTACCGAGCTAGATACTCTATTCAAGCTTGGTTCATTTTTTTTTTTTGAATAAATTCAAATTTTTTCATGAGCTTCACAATTAACTTATTCATTCATTATATAATGTTTGTATCATGATTGTTTATTTATTATTATTTTTTTTATAAATTCATGCTATTAGTAAATTAATTATTGTTATGATTTTATCATTTGTCTTAATTAAATAAAGAGAATTTTTTAGATAAATCCCTAAGTCAACTTGCAAAAACAGATGTTGGATACCTTGAATGTTTTTTTTTTTCTAAGAAAAAAAAATTTAACAGCTTAAGTTTATCGAAAAAGTGCAATAAATCTTTCCGTTCGAAATTATGTCATCTGTTAGTGCAACGTTAACATTTTGTCACATCACATTAAAATAATAATTGTTTAATTGATATTCTTTCGTTGATTCCTTGTCAATTGAATAGAATTATATCAAAGATTTAGGATGAAGTTTTGTCCTCCCATAAGTATAAGGGAGAAAAGAATTGCCTCATTGTCTAATACGAGCAATATTACCAAAGGAAAAGAAAAAACAACAAAACATAGAAAGAGTTGATCCTAAATATAATATAAAGAGATATGTACCATACATAGTGACCATAAAACAAACATGAAAACCATGCAACTATCTTCCCAAAAGAAGAAAGCCAACTCCACTACGACCCCAACCCACAAGACAGAATCTGGCGTGCACCACTAACCACTTATAATAATCCTCCCTTTTCTGTGTAAAGACGTGTGGTCATGTGAAAGCATTATTCGACGGTGAATAAGGTCCATGTTGAGGAGCTCTGACGAACTTGATGCTCATCCAAACACGACTTGTCAAAATATGGGACAAAGTTATTACTAAAGTTCCAGCAGGAGTAGTGATATATATATATATATATATATATATATATATATATATATATATATATATATGGAAATTGTTAGGTTTGTCTTTTCTAAGCGAATCATTTTTTTACTTTTTTCTTTTTTATAGATAAATAATTTTCACTTTCACTTGATTTAGGAGTCTACTACACTTTTTGATCTTTGACCGCCAGTTATATACACGATATGCATATATGGGCCTCATGATTTCACATCGCATGCAAGCATGTATATATTTGACTCGAGTGGGGAGGCCAAACTCTTTGAATCGAGCTAAGGGAGGCCAAACTCTATCCAGTCTCTCTTTGATAGTAGCAGAACCTTGTCTATTATTACACCAGGTAAACGAGTTTCCAACAAACCCTAAATCCACCAAACCAAAATGATCAATGAAGTGCTTAAAGGGGCAATGAGAAGAGCTAGCAACAGGCCTACCTCCAAGCTTTTCTGATTGATCCAAAATGTAGTTGAGATCCCCAATGCAAAGCCAAGGACTAACAAAACCTTCACCAACAGAAGTAAAGGAGTCCCAAAACGCAAATTTGTCTCTTTTGTCAGGAGGACAATGTATACAAGAGAGAATCCAAGGGAAGTTTGGGGGATTAGAGTAACACCGGGCAGAGATGTTATTCTTATTTGAGATGAAACATTCAAGTTCCACCCCAGGCCTCCAAGCAAGAACAAGGCCGCACTAGAACCAACAGGAACAAACTGGCACATCAAGTAAAAACCAAGTCTATTGAGAACAGTGGAAACTTGAGGGGGAGGAGATTTGGTTTCAGAAAGAAAGAGGATGTCAGGAAAGTTGTCACGGATCAACATCCTCAAGTGACGAACTGCAGCAGGCCTAGAAAGCCCTTTGCAGTTCCAAGAAAGAATCTTCATGAGGTTTTGGGGGACAAGTTAATGTCCCCAGAATTTGGAAGGGTCACAGAAGAGGAAGCAGGGGAGGTGGCTAGCTTATCTTTGCGAGAAGCTTTGAAAAAGTGTATAGGGGGGCAGTTGAAAGCAGGGTTGGGGGAAATGGGATATGAAGTGGTCTCATAAGTAGTGTCCATTTCATCAGAACGCGGAACAGCAAGATGAGAGATCCCAGGGCCTTTTTTAAAGGGAGTGAGAGCACCATTGTGGCGGGTTCTTTTCTTGATCGGGGAAAAGTTTGGGGTGGGGTTAACGGAGATAGGGGGTTCACGATCATGAAGAAGGGGTCTTGTAGTTTTAAGAGTGCGGGGAGGATAGGAGGGGATTTAGTATGAGATAAGCGTTTTGAAGAGTGTTTTTTGGAGGGAGAGTATTTAGAGTGAAGAGAAGGGTTGGTTAAAACCGTTGGGATTGAGGGGCTTACAATCTTGAAAGGTGGGCTTAAGGGCTGATTGGTAGGAGTGGTTTGGGCTTTTGAGTGAGCACAGGGCCCAGACAAGCTATTGTTTAAATCGATGGAGATGGAACTAGAAGGGGAGTTGGTTGCGTTGGCATTGGTAGAGCTGTTAACTATGGAGGGGGGATGTGAAGGGGAGCATTTTAGTTGAAGGGTTTCATTGATGACAACATGGTCACTTCTAGCGGCGGTAGGTGAGATATTAGTAGGTTCATTAAATGAGTTAAGGGGCTGAGTTGAGGTTTCAGCAGTGACATGGGTGACAGTGTCGGATATATTGGGCTGCAAGGTCAGATTTTTGAGAGGATTAAGGAGAGTAGGGATAAGGCAAGTGAGGGTGACAGGTTTGTACGGATTGAGGGTTTGGCCGGTTGACTGAGTTAACTCACTGTCTAGGTTATGGACCGATGATGGTTGAGATAGGGAGGGAACTCCTTCAGAATAACCCCATGCACCAGAGACTGAGAGGCGAAGGTTGGTGAAGATATTCACCTTGAGAGAAATTTTGTAATTCCCCGGGACACTTTCTTCAGAAGGGCCTCTACAGCTAGGGTACTTATGGTCAATTCTCCCACAGTTAGTGCAATAAAAATCGAACCTTTCATACTTCAAAGAAATCCAAATAGGCTCACCTCCTTCTCTGCGAAAAGGAAAACCTGGCTTCAAAAGCTCAAACACATCAACTTCCACTAGCATTCTGAGATAGCTTCGAAAAGTTAGTCCCGCTGCACATGCATCGTCCACCTTGATCAAGTTTCCCAAACCCTTACCAATGGCAATGGCAATCCTCAAAGACAGGTTGGCCAGAGGGAGACCATGAACTTGGATCCAAAAGGGAAACTTTTTGATAGTAAGCTCACCCATCGTGGCCGTAGGAGACCATTGTTGAAGTGTCAGAAGTGAGCCATTGACATTCCATAGCTTATGGATTCTGTCAATATGGGCTTGTTTGCTGAATTTGAGTAAGAACTTATTGGGACCAAGGACAGCAAAGGAAAAAGGAACCGCAAAATCCCAAGCCTTGATCAAAGCTGCATTGACTGATTGATTATTATGAGTTTTTTGAGAGAAGATATGCCCTATGAGTGGCAAGCATTCCTCAATAACAGTTTCAGAAGGGAGAGTTTCTAGTTGAGAGGAGGGATCTTCCCAGGAGAGGGCTTCCGTTTGGGCAATGAGAGCTTCCATGAGCAAGGAGAGAAAGAGAGAAAGGCTGAGTATGGAGGGAGGGGAGAAGACAAGAGTCTTAGGGAAGGAACAAGAGATTCCAGAGAGAGCTCTTCCTAGAGAGAGCGAGTTTTTCCCTTTTCTTTTAAATGACATGCCACTATATGCCTTCAATATTTAATGATGTAGATCAGACGGCATTTGAGTTTCTGAAGACATTTGGACCAAATTGGAGTTTGGCCGTTCGAACTAGGTCTAGCACTTGTCCAAATTGCCTGGAGAATGAGTCATAGAAGGATCTAGAAAATGGCGCCCTAAGTTGTAGTTCAATGATGTAATCATAATTATTTGGTCTTGCAAGAGTCGTGTTAGAGTTCAATAAGGAGTAGATCTCCAACAAGTTGTAGTTCAATGATGTAATCATAATTATTTGGTCTTGAAACGGCAGTCTAGATTCGGCTGTCTCAAGTGCCACTTCAAACTGCACTTGGAACAAAGTGTTATTTTTAGCAGTTCGAATTGCTGAGACCCAACCGTTCGAACTAGATGCGACTGTTTTATTAAAGTGATTTAATTTCAATTTGTATTAGGTATGGGAGATTTGTGATATTTTATCAGTTTTCATTACGGATTACTCAAAGTTTGAGTTTTTCTCAATTCCTTGATAGAATCTTGAGTTTTCAAAAGAATTGTGCTTTGTGTTTTGTCTATCTTTGAAGTTTCACTGCGTCATACTACATCATTTAAGCTCTCCTAGACTTCATTGACCCACACAAAATCAATTATTCAGCCATTGGAGTTTTGGGAGTGGAAGCTTGATATAAGAATGAACAAAGTTTTAGAGTTAATGACGAAAGTCGTGTTTACTTTATTTTATACTAATTTGCTAGATTTGGTGAAATTGTGCGTGGCTGGTAAATATGAATTAAGTGAACCATTTTTTTAAACAAAAATATTTATTTATTTTTATATAAACGAATCATTGTTACTTTTGGCTTTGTTTCTTTGGCTGGAATGCGATAGTGCTTCTAGCTTTAGGAGTGAGATTTTTTTGAACATTTTTAAATCTTGAAACCTCTCTGCATACATTATATATGGTCCTCATGATTTCAGATCACATGCAAGCAACTGTGTCCACTTTTCTTTTTCTTTTCTAACGGCTCTCCAAGTGAAGCCCCCCAATCCCAAAACGGGCTAGTAAATAAATGAAAAAAGAAACAATTAAATATATGTTAAACATGTAAAGCACAAAGTAATCAAAAAGAAAGGAAGGCTCCCTCACCCTATATATGCATGACCGACTTCTGCATGAACCTTTTCAGATGTTCTTATTTCCTTGCTAAGTAAAGATTACCTTGTTTCTTTCTCTCCAAATTACATACACCATATTAATCATAAACATCAATCTATACCATAAACATTAAAAAAATTAGTTTTCTTTGAAATTCTCAACCATCTAACACATGGTTTTCTCTAAAGTAAATGATTAAATTCATTCATTTCTATAAGTCTAAGCTTTTGATATATGTGTTGAGTTAACATGCATGGTATTATTATAAATTAAGCTATTAAATTCATCACTTCCTATAAGTTTAAGCTTTTAGGAAAAATAGTGATTTAACATGGATTAATGCTAAAATGTATTTACTGCAAAGTAAACAACTTAAATACTAAAAAACGAGAAATTTGAAAAATCAATTATGAAGGTGTTCAACATTTTGTGATAGCATTCACATTAAATTCTTTACTTTTAGCTTTTTTCTAAAATCTTAACAAAACTCACAAAAAATGTCATTTAACAAAGTACTCTTTATTCAATGTTAAATTTCACATTTATCATATTCTCTCTCTAAATGTAAAGAGGCAAAAAGTGAATATTATTTAATTTTTTAATGATATTCCTTCTTCTCTCCAAAAGTGAAAGGCAAAATGTAAAGAGATAAAAAAAAAAAAAAAGGGTAATTACCTTTTTACCCCATGAATTACAGCGCCTTGGCACTTTCCCCATGAACTACCAACTATGATACCTGACCCCATCAAACTACCATATTATGACAAAAAGCCTCATTCCATCAATTAAATGGGTTAAAATTGACGTCAACGGTCATGTGCAAATCATGTGCCATTTTAAATTTTTTTCTTCCACTTTTGCCCTCATTTTAAATTGTTTTCATGTGTTGGATTAAGGTTTAAGAGGGTATAAGCGCCATTTTCTCAGTCTAAATTGAGGGCAAAAGTGGAAGAAAAAAATTTAAAATGGCACATGACTTGTAAATGACCGTTGACCGTCAATTTTAACCCCTTTGATTGACGGAATGGGGCTTTTTGTCATAAGATGGTAGTTTGATGGGTTAGGTGTCATAGTTGGTAGTTCATGGGGAGAAAGTGCTAAGGCACTTTAGTTTATGGAGGCAAAAAAATATATATATATTGACATTTGATTTTTTTTTAAGTGGCAAATTTTGTTACTTTGAAAGTTGTTTTTACTAATAAAAAATAATATTTAGTTAAAGTAGAGATGTGACTGCCTGAGTGTGAAAAGAATGAGGTGTTTATATAGAATATGCTCTCTCTAAATAGTATGAGGTATTTTGAGGTAAACCCATAATAAAATCGTGAGGTCTTGGCCAAAAGCGGACAATATCATATCATTTAGGGCGAAATTTTACAAGAAAAATATTTAGAGAATTTGATGTTTAATGATTTTGAAAAGTTGTTAGCTAAATAAATAAATAAATAATTGAGTTAAATTTAGGAAAATTTAAAATTGCTCAATGTGAACGCGGTGAAAGTTAAAGAACCATGTGGTGCCCTTCAATTCGGAAAAGAACAAAATAAATAAAGCAAGTAGGTGGAACGTGCGAGAACAATGTACCCCTGAAAAGCTTTTGATCTCACATCTAAAACATGAAAAGAAAGAGCTTAATTCATTCCCCTTTACTCTGTTGGAATACATATTTTTCTTGTTTACGGTGATTATTATATGGTTGTTATCATTCTCTTTTTGATAGATCCAAAGTAATATGCTGGTGGCGGGTGCAATGCAAAGGATGTATCCTCTATTCTTTTGGGAGATATGGATCGCTTCAAGGTTGCAAAAACCTAAATACGACTCCAAACGACACCTATTTTAAATGTATAGGTGTTTGACAAAGAGTATGCGGATAAGATCTAACCTAACAATTAATATTCAACCAAATACAAATATGTAATGAATATTTAAGAATACAGATATTTGGTTACGAAGATGAAACCATTTAAAGAACTCTCTAAATGTAAAACCTCTTCGGGCCAGCCAAATCTAAGAAATCAATCAACTATAAGAAGAATAAGGAATTCAAGAAGGATTATCAAAACCTTTGCAATTGACACTTCCTTGCACACGACAAGTGACCCACTTGACTTCTACCATAGTAGCCCTTTCCAGAACATCTGGCAGAATTCTTCTATATGATTTCCTTTTACCGGAACTCCGATTGGCTTCACGTATTTAATCTTTAATCATAGAAAGGAGAATGATATCTCTCTCTTAGCTCACCGTATTCGTTCTCAGAATATGTACATCATAATGGGCAAAACATATTGTTTAAATAAAAAATAAACAACAATTTAGTGGACGTGTCTAGACAGGGATAAGTATGTGTCTGGACACGGCTAGGGTTACATATGCGTAAACCCTTGGTGTCCGGATAGCCAAGCCATGCGTCTGGACAGACCATGGAAATTGAACTCTTTGGAAATGCTGTCCGGACACGGCTTCTGGCTGTCCGGATAGGTCTTCAAAGAAACTAAGTTTGGCTTTCTAGAAAGGCTGTCCGAACCCTACTCTTGGCTGTCCGAACATGTCTTAAAGAACCCAAGATTAGCTTTCTGGAAATGCTATCTGGACACTGCTTATAGCTGTCCGGACAAGTCTTAAAAAAAAACACAAGTTGAACTCTTTGGAAATGCTGTCGGACATGGCTTCTGGTTGTCCGGACAGGTCTTTGAAGAACAACAAATTGAGCTCTCTATAAATGCTGTCTGGACACTGCCTATGGCTGTTCGAACAGGGTGCTCATTTTCATCAAATTACATGCAAACCGAATGTGCCAAAAACATAAACTAACAAACTCCCCCTTTGGCCATTCAGGAACAAAAACATACATGAAAATGAGACACATAAACTCCACCTTTTTGTCACAAAAGGACAAAAGGAAGCACAAAAAAAATTGAATTGAATCCTAGAGTTAAAAAATAACCAATCCATTAAACCCTAAATAAGTAGACAAAGCAAACATAAATAGTACCATAACAAAATCCCATTTGTCATTCAAGCAAAAACAAAGAGTAGTCTTGTCAAATGCGGTCCTTGATTTGCTTCACATCTTTCTCCAAAGTCGTAAGGCGTTTGTTGATAGCTTCGATGCTTAGGCCTTGAGCTTGAAGTAATCCAATGATTGTATTTAATTGACTTGAAACATCTGATGACCCTAAGGAAGACGTAGCTTGAGGATCTTGAATGATTGGAGGAGCATGGTCAACTAGAGCTGGAAACCTTTGAAGTTGAGCATTTGATTTCATCACCATTCCTTTTCCAAAATAGCCTTCAGGAGATTCCACATGTTCATTTGCAGCAATTTTAGGCAGCGTAACTTTCAAGATCTTAGTGATGAGGCCGCCATATGGTAATGCAATAGAATGGTCCTCATGAAGCTCAATCATTGTCAGTACCATATAAGTACATAAGCAAAACTGAATACGCCTAATGATGCCATATATCATTATTGCTCGGTCAATGGGCACATGAATATTGCGAGAGATGGGCTAGATATTTTGCAGCACAATCCTAGTCAACAGCCGCTCTAGACCCCGCACATATCCAATAGGAATTTTGGTCTTGTTGTCGTCCCATACGAGCTCCCTACTCGGATTAAGAACCGCCATAATGTCAACTTTAGTTGGTTGTGGCTCGGTCTCTAGAAATGGAAGTGGCTTCTTATTTGTTAAGGGAATCCCAGTGACTTCACTTATCAAACTAGGAGTGATAGTGAGAGTTTTTCCCGAAACCTTGGTCTAGAATGACAGTTCACCAACCAAATCAACATCCTCGATGTTGTAATTAAATTCCCGAACCAACCTAGTGTATGCACTCATAGGTATGAACAATGATTTCCATTGGTTGTCGTGGAATATTTCATAGATGAACCGGAAAGGTGTAACAAGAAGATCATTTTGCCCCACTCCACGCTCAATCACAATGTTGCGAGTCAGAATTGTCTTGTAAAATAGATTTTTCTTCACTAGTGCGCTTCCTCCTAGGTGTGGATTTCGACAGCGGATACACCATGTTCTGCACCTATAAAGAAAAATAATACATATCCACTCTTATATGGTCTTCAAACCCCAAAGAAAGAAGTAAATGCCAAACAAGAACAAAAGTTACTTGAATTAATCATTTTGTCAAAAACATGAAGGATAAGAATACAAAGCATGTGATCAAGCAAATGAGGCTAAGGAACAAACAAGCGTACATGCACCATAAACAAATTCTAAAATATTAACACAACATAAATGAAGCATTTCAAGAGGAAAACTTAAACAAATGCAAAAAGACTTCATTTAGACATTTTATCGAACATGTGATATGCATTGACTATAAAATTAGAAAAAGCTTTCATGAATAATGAAAATACCTTGCCTAATTACAACCCAACCAATATCTAAATACCAAAAACATTAAACAAGAGCAATCCAAGTAAAGAATTTTAGCAAATGGTTCAAAAAGGTCTTTTAGGCATTTTATCAAACACATGTTATGCAGAAAATTTTGGACTTGTAAAATGAGTTCAAGAGACAAACAAATCATTCCTAAATACATCACAGACCATGTATTATTCCACAAGCATATGATAAGCAAGCAAATCATCAAAGAACAATCAAGCAAATTCGGATTATCACCTTTGAACCCAACTTTCAAACCCTAGGATTTGATTCTAAAACAATTCTGAAAAGAGACAAAATTCAAGTTTAGAGATCATACCTAGTGTGAAAGGAAAGAAACGACACTTGAAAATGATAGATAGAGCCACAGAAATGGAAGACCCACGGAAATTTGAAGAAGAGAGGACTAGGCCTGGGTATCGGTCAAAACGATCCGGTTTTTGCTCTTATCGGTTATTAACCGATAATTTTCGGTTAAACGGTTTATTAATCGATACCGGACCAATAAGAATTTTAACCGAAATTATCGATTATAACGGTACATGGTTAAACGGTTCGGTTAACCTTAACCGGTTTAACCGTGGGCTTTATATTGATTTATTTTATTGGGCCAAAAATGAGTTTTTTTTTTACTTTTGAGAACCCAAATACTTTTTGTTGGGATAAAATAACTTATTAAAAATGAGTTGTTTTAGGGCCCAAATACTTTTTGTTGGGACCCAAATATTTGTTTTTTGGGCTAAAAATTGAAGTTTTTTTATATTGATCCACCACAACTTTTTTTTTGTATATTATAAAATACATTTTTCCAAAGCAAATGGACTAATTAACATAATGAATGCTAATTAGACTAACAAAACTAGTTAATGAAAAATGATTTCACCAAAGGCAAAGAAATCTCATCCAATGCCATCACTAAAAAAAAAATCAAACCTACCCAAACCCAAATTAAAATAAGGTTACATAGGCATATATATAATCCTAAAACTACGTCGTTTTAGCATCTCTACTTAATGTAACATCCCACCCCAATGACACAATATTGTCCGCTTTTGGCTCCCCTCAAACCAAACTTCCCAGGAGGTCACCCATCTTGGTACTACTCCAGCAGAAGCACGCTTAACTGCGGAGTTCTGATGGGATCATAACCATCACGGCTTTAAAACGCGTTGTTGTCATTAAGGGTGTAATATACATTTAAGCACATCCTCATCTCCATACCCAGGCGATGTGGGACGTCACAATCACCCCCTCTTAGGACCCAGCGTCCTCGGTGGCGACCCTCATGGGATTAGCCCATTCTTGGCGTCCGCCCCAGCGAGCGCCCGCTAGCGACCTTCATGGGCTTGTGCACGCTCCCCCCATCTCAGGCTGGGCAATGGCTCTGATACCAATTGTAACATCCCACCCCAATGACACAATATTGTCCGCTTTTGGCTCCCCTCAAACCAAACTTCCCAGGAGGTCACCCATCCTGGTACTACTCCAGCAGAAGCACGCTTAACTGCGGAGTTCTGATGGGATCATAACCATCACGGCTTTAAAACGCGTTGTTGTCATTAAGGGTGTAATATACATTTAAGCACATCCTCATCTCCATACCCAGGCGATGTGGGACGTCACACTTAACGGTTTATATCGGTTAAATGGTTAACCGATATGAAATTTCTAACCGGACCAATAAGCATACTGGTATAAAAAATTGAACCGATAAGGATATCGGTATATCGGTTACGGTTAATATCGGTTGGGTTGAAACCGGCACACGGCCGATAATCGATAACCAGTTAATCTGCCCACCCCTAGAGAAGACTTTGGCCGAGAGAGAGGTAGAAGAAAACAATGAGTGTTATCTTTCTTTTAAAAAATGCGAAGGGGCTGAAATAGACGTGTCCAGATAGGTAAGTGACATGTCCAAATATCCTCCGCCTCAAACTTAACCAAAAACAAAAAAAAATATGACAATTTTATTTATTTATTTATTAAACACAAAACACAACTTGTATAGATACCCAATATCTCATGCAAGTCATTATGAACACCTTAGCAACCCGGAGTGATCAACATACTACACAAACACCATAAATTCAACACATGTATGAAACACCCTTGTTCTGTGAATGCAGCAAAGTAAGCAATAACTCAGAAAACTCATGCGAAAGGTGTAGTGTGTGAGAACTCCCATTAAATAAGATTTCATCAGTTGAAGAAAAATCTAGACAGACACTTTGTAAAGGAAAGACAAAAAGTCTGAATTAATCCACAGTCAAACCTTATAATGCTAGGACCTAGACTCCCTCATCTGATACACTCTCCGTGAGACAAATCATTCACTTGAGAATGCAAATCATTCACAGAATTGCCAAAATGGGAGTTTGTAAGTTCTTGTTGTTGGCTAATTCATGATCAAAATGGACGATTCAAAGCACCAAGACACATCTCCAACGTAAGGCCGTCCGGACAGGAAGATTGGTCGTCCTGACATGAAAACCCGAGAGGAGTTCTTCCCAAACAAACTAGTCGTCTAGACGGGACTCTTGGCCATCCGAACGGGAATTCCAGCAACTCCATGAACACAGCTTCGTGGCTTGCCGTCTGGATGGGCACTTACCCCGTCCGGACACCCTGTAGTTTTATGCCCAAAAACGTGTTTTTATGTGGGTCCAGGTCTAGGGTTTTGTAGATGTTATAAATACAACTTTATAGATCTAGAAAGGTACGAATTTTAGAACCCTAGAGTTCTTGAGAGGCTGTGCTTGAATGATTATTTGTTGCGAGCCTATTTGTTCCTCATAGAGGATTTTGTTAGTTTCATTGTGTGCTTGATTGAGAAGTTTATCTGAATGGTCCGAAAAAGGATAATCACATTGAAGGAAATTGTGAGCGAGGAAACGAGTTGGAGGCTTGTCAATCTTACAGAGTCAAGGTCTTGCATCGGGTTGTAAGGGTTCCTAGTATCTTTAATCTCTAAACATCTTTCTAATAGTGATTTCCTGGGTTTGGCTACTTTAGAGAGGTTTTACTTTTAGAGTGTTTTCCAAAAGGTTTTCTATTCATCACCAAAATATCTGTGTCTGTGTGATTTACTATTTTATATATTTTGGTGATTGTTTGCCTGTTGATAAATATTGTTAATTCCACATTAATTGGTGTTTGGAGTATGCATAGCGTTTTTCAGAATTAATAGAAGGTTCATGCAATAATTTTTTCTTATTTTTCAAAGGAAACACATGCTCAAAGAAAATAGCATTTTCAGATTGAATAAAAGTATTGTAATCTAAAACATCACTCTGAATAACAAGAAATCTATAGCATGAACTATTGCAAGCATAACCTATAAAAACACAATCACAAGTTCTAGAACCAAGTTTCATCTTTTTAGGCTCAGGTAGCATAACCTTTGCCAAACTCCGCTACACTTTGAGATATTCCAAACTAAGCTCACGACCTTCCCAAAGGTCGTAAGAATTTTTACCGATTTTCTTATGAGGCACTTTATTCTGAATGTGACAAGCCGAAAGAATGGCCTCCCCCCACATGTTAGGGGTAGCCTGGAACTAACAAGCATGGCATTCATCATTTCTTTCAAAGTTCTATTCTTTCTTTCGGCTACTCCATTAGATTCCTATGAATAAGGAGGTGTAACTTCATGTATTATGCCATTTGTTCGCAAAATTCCGTAAAAGGATTAGACTCATATTCACCACCTCTATCGATTCTTAGTCCTTTAATCCTTTTATTCTTGTGATTTTCAACTTCATTTTTGTATTTTATGAACATTTCTAAGGCTTCATCTTTGGATTTTAATAAATAAAGTTTAGTAAATCTAAAGTAATCATCAACAAATATCACATAATATTTTTTACCACTTCTAATCATTGTGTGCTTTAAATCACCAAAATCACTATGTATTAAGCCAAGAAGCTCAAATTCTCTTGTAATAGATTTACAAGATTTTGTAGTGATTTTAGTCTCAACACATACTTCACATTTATGCATATTGGTTTCACTTAGTGAATTAATAATTCCAGTTTCTTTTATTTTCTTGATGTACCCAAGATTTACATGTCCAAGTCTACCATGCCAAGCATTAATAGAATCAACCAAGTAAGCACAAGAAGATGAATTTTCATTAATAGTAGTAGCAACATTTAATACAAAAAGATCATGATCTTCATATCCTTTACCAACAAACACATCATGCTTAGTTAAGGTAACAATATTACCATCAAATAAAACCTTAAGTCCTGCCTTACCAAGCACGTGTACCGAAACAAGATTGTGTCGGAAATGAGGAACATGTAGAACATTGGAAAGTGAAAGGGTTTTACCTGAAGTTAGCTTTAAGAGAGCTTTCCCTTTGCCTACCACATGCACAAATCTATTGTCTCCAACAATTATGCACTCGGTGTTTTCCTTTATTGGTGTGTAGGAGGATAAGTCTTCTTTATTTTCACAAATGTGCCTAGTGGACGCGGAATCAATCACTCATCCATTTACGTCCATAGTCATATGAGCTTCGGATACAACCACTGCAATGATCCCTTCCATTCCGTCACATTTGCCTTGTTTTTTGATATAGATCATTTGTAGTTGTTGGTAGTCTTTTACTTACATACCGCTGCATAATGACTTGCTTTGCCACAAACAAAACAATTGACCCTTTTCTTTTGTATTAGAGAATGAGATGTGTTGAATCTTTTTTTATTATTCCAAGGTTTTCCTTTGAGCTTATAATCAAATTTCTTGTAGTGTTGTGGAGGCCTACTAGATCTCTCTTCTACGTACTAAATTAGCTTTGGAAATAATTTCTCTTATCTTAGACATTATAACGAGATAAATTAAATTCTAATAATTATAATTGACAGAAACTAAGGATAAAAAGAATTGTACATAACAATTCCACTTCAAGAAGCTCCAATCCTATATATATTCTACCCAAGCCTATATACATAGCGTTATACGTATCTCTTACTATATTATTTTTTTTTTTACTCCATACTTATAATACGTGAGAGAGAGAGAGAGAGGGGGAGAGAGAGATTTTATAGATGAAAATTTATTGCATTGCACACGCCTATTTATAGGCAGAATTTTAGGACACTACCGTCATTTTATAAAAGTCAGGCAGTCGAAAATTTGCTTCAATTCTCGTCTAGTAATACAGTAATCACTACAAAAAAAAGGGCATTTTCTGACGTGGCTACAGTGCATGTTTTGTTGCCACGTTAGAAAATTTCTGACGGGTGAATTTTAAAACGTCATAAATTAATTTTCTGACGTGTGAACAGTGGCACATCAGAATTTTCTGACATGTCAAAACAGACACGTCAGAAAATTCTGACGTGCTAAAAATTGGAACGTTTGAAAAATTTTAACGATTTTAAATATTTAAAAATTATTTATTTTCTGACGTGGCAAAAGTTACGATGTCAGAAAAATTCTGACGTGGCACACCGCCACGTCAGAAAAAATTCTAACGTGACACACTGACACGTCAGAATTTCCTGACGTGGCACACAGACACTTCAGAAAATATATATATATATATATGTGCAGATAATTTTTTTTCCAAAGTGGTTTTCTGACGTGCCAGGTGTTGCACGTCAGAAATTTCTGACGTGCAACGCCTGGCACATCAGAAATTTCCTGACATGCCAAACATGGCACGTCAGGAAATTTTCATTTCCTCGTGCGCAGCGCACCTAGGCCTAGCGCGCGTTTGAATTTTTTTGTTTTTTATCTTTTCTTTCCCCTAGTGCCCCATGCCTCTTCATTTGTTTTTCCCACTCTCTCAATATATCTCCCTTCTCTCCACGGCAAATTGAAGAAAGCAGAAGAAGGAGAAGAAAAAGAAAAGGCCAGAGAAGAGAAGAAGAAAAAGAAAAAGAAAAAGAAAGGGAGAAGACAAGCTGCAGAAGAAAAAGAAAGGGAGAAGAGAAGAAGAGGAGAAGCTGCATAAGAAAAAGAAAAGGAGAAAGAGAAGAAGAAGAAAAAAAAAAAGAAAAGGAGAAGATCGGAAGAAGAAGAGGAAGAAGAAGAGAGATTAGAAGAGAGAGAGAGAAAAGTGAGAGCTGGAGAAAATTTTCTCCAGCTCTCACCATGGTGCAGATCGTGCAGATCGATCTGTGTTTCTTGAGAAACACAGATCTGCACGTACGGCAGCGTGAGGGAGCTGCCGTGCGTGCAGAGGAATTCAAAAAAAATAATAATAATTTAATTTAATTAATAATTAAAAATTTCATAAAAATTTTTTTAAAAAAAATTATTTAATTTTTCAATTTTCTGACGTGCGTCAGAACTACCACGTCAGAAATTTTCTGACGTGGTAGTTCTCCCACGTCAGAAAATTTTTTGACGTGGGAGGACTGCAACATCAGGAAATTTTTTGACGTTGCAGAGCTTCACACGTCAGAATTTTCTGACGTTTTACCATCTCACACGTCAGGAAATTTTTTTTTCCTGACATCTATGTTTCTGACAATCGACACGCGTAAAAAACGCCACGTCAGAAAATTTTTCTGACGTCAGACACCCTGACACGTCAAAAAACTCCGGTGAGAAAAAAATTGTTTTTTTGTAGTGAATGTAGGCGTGAACAGTTAAAAAATCCTCCATAATTCTTTTGCAGCAGTGTAGTGGGAGTGTGTTTACAACTTTCTAGAATACTTTAGATTCAGCCGCATTTTTATAGGCATAGAATCAGCTCGAAGATATTTTTGGAGTGTTCTAGAATTTTTGGATTGCACTCAGCGTGCAACCAGCTTTTCCATAATATATATAGAACTTCTACTATCGTAAAACCTTATTACATGAATCGATCTTATTAAAATAAATAAATAAATAAATAAAAATACGACAAAAGGATTTGCTCTTTAACGTCAACCCCAAACCCTAAAAACCCACCACCTCCTCAGCCCAAAGCCACCGCCTTTTATCCCTCTATTATCTCTCTTTAGAAATGGGTTTTGCTTTGATTGGGAAAATGGATAAAATAAATATTGTGTGTTTCAACTTGAGTATTACTTGTGGGTGGCGAAATTACTTGTGGTTCGGTTTTTTTTTTTTTTTTTTGTCTTTCGGTGGGTGCTTCTGAAAACAGTTCACAGAGAGAACAAGTAATTATATGAAGAAAAAAAAAAAAGTTCATTGAGAGAACAATAAAAATTTAGTGAGGACACTGATGTGCAAATTATAATTACTCCGAAGTGCACGAGTCGTGTGCAGTACAACGTATGCAAGTGCGAGGTCGATCCACAGGGAATTGCGTTGCAAAAATTGATTTCTATTTAAATTAATTCTATCTTAACCTAGTTTTGAAGTTCAAGTGATTTTGTTTTGCAAAATAAAAATAAATTAAAATTAAAAATTAATAAATGGAATGATAAAAAGGTACTAAGCTTTCTAGAATCCACCTCATCAAATTAAAGCATACATTCTCATGTTTTAGTTCATAAATCCGACAAACAATTAAACCCTATGCATGTTCTATTGTTCCGATTGAAAGATTCAATGAATCCATCCATTTGACAAAAGACAATGCATATCTAATTTAGTTCAAAAGATCCAATGTATCCATGTTTTGCACAAAAGACAATGGATATCCAAAGTAAATCAAAAGATGCAATGTATCCGTTGGATGAAACACAAGGAATATCCAACTTCGGCACAATCAAACACAATTTTGTCACATAATTGAATTGAAACGAACATACATTCCATTAAGGTTGGAATTGTACGAATAAACATGAAAACATAAAACTAATCAATGGTAAGACTTCATCTTCAACCTTAGCTGAAGATTTAGCCTCTTATGACAAAAGAAATCATAAAGAAATTAAATTACTTTCATTAAAATCAAATACTTACAAAAGAATTGGAGTTCAAAGCTCCAAAAACCCAGAAAACATGAAAATTGACAAAGCACGGCCCCTCCGGCGCGTCTCCGTATGTTTACAATAGAAAAGAATGATATTTATAAGTTAATTTTAAGGTTTCAGTGCTGCCAAGTCAGCCGAGTGCACTCGATCTCACTCGAGGTGCGCTCGATCGCACTCGTGCATCACTTTCCACTCATGCGCCCGAGCACACTACCTTCGGAATTAGCCAACTCTTGTTAAACATGAATTTATAGATCTTTGAGTTAGCTTTCCAATGACACCAAGATCGCTCCAATCCAAGCTCTACAACTTTAGATATGACCTTTTTAGTAGGACTTGTCGGGTGCGAATCATCGCTCGATCCAAATTTGCTGCTAATACTTCCTGAAGTGTCTTAAGCCCGGAATTAATGGATTTTCCCTTTAAAAGCGCAGTTTTCCCTTAGCAACCTACAAAACACTAAAACACCAAAACATCATAAAATAATAAAGCTAAAGGCTTAACAAATGCAAATTAAGAAGTCTAAATATGCAATATTTAGCACTCATCAAACACAATCACGTAAGATTGTAAAAATAGAAGAAAAAATAGGTTAACAATTTGGGTGCTTCTGAATTGCTTTCTTATGGATTTGTTGGCTTGATGCCTTGCTACATTATGGTTTGTATTTCTGCAGATGTGGTTTCTACTTTTTTGAGTTCTCTTTGTGGAGTTGTTCAACTTGATGAACCGGACGTAATGCCTTTGATGCATTTTTTTTTTTGTGTGTTCTTATATGTGATGAACTGGACGTAATGCTCATTTCTTTAGCCTCTTAAATGCTTGTTTTAAGAAGGTGGCTTTGGGTGGATTCCAGCGGAGAAGGAGGCGGTGGATGGTTTGAGGGTAGATCCGGTTGGTCTCTTGAAAGGGGAAACTGTCTCTTTGCCTCTTTGGTTGTCCATAAATTTTATTTTGCTCATAAAATTTCCATGCTTATTGTATTTAGTATTTTTTACTTGACATGTCACATTTTTATTGGATGCCGTAAAATATGAGTTTGACACGGCATAATGACTGAATTATTTAAATAGAAATAATGTGAAATTTGTGTATATTGTGCCAATTCTTCTGTCCGCGATGGTGATAATTGTGCCAATTCTTCTAGTTTCACCGATCAGGCCATGGACAAGCTTTTTTCCTCTGCTAGGTCTGGTTTTGCTTCCGCTGTTGTGGGGAGCTTCGCTAGGAACTTGTTCATGGCGTTTTATTCAAACAATTCGACGAATTTTAAGCATGTTGATTCGGAAACAAATGATATTCCTCAATGGGTGAATGTGATGTGTGGGGATAAGTGCAGGGAGCTCATTGGTGATTGTATCCAATTGTTTGTCAGCATGGCCGTTGCTGTTTATCTTGACAAGAGCATGAACATCAACTTCTATGATGATTTGTTATCTAGGATGACCAACCCCAAGCATGAAATGAAAGCGAGGGAAATGCTGGTGTCAGTTTGTAATGGTGCAGTTGAAACTCTTGTGAAAAGCTGTCATGATTCTGGCATGAATTTTAGTCCAGGTCCCACCGGAAAAGGCTCAACTCCGGCTAAAATTGAGGAAGTTTGTCTCAAACCAAGTGAGAAGAAAGACAGTGGATGGGTTGATTGACTGTGATGGACTTTGCCAAAAAGTTGGAGGTGAGGAAGAACGAGAAAGAGCTGGAGGGCAAAATTGGAAGAAGAGGCATTAATATCTCACGTGATACGCACGTGGGATGGATTCCATCCATTTTCACGGAAAATATTAACAGAGGATTTAAATTGAAATTTTTTGAAACTTCAGGGGGATACATTGCCAATTTTTAAACTTTGGGGTTCAAATTTTAAAACCCCTGAAACTTCAGGGGGTAAAATGCACTTTCCCCTATATTTTTAGTCATCCTAATAAATTCCTTGAGTGCCACACCTTTATTTTCTTTATTTTTGATTATTATTATTTATAGTCTTTACTATTATCTTCTAAGACTTTTTTGTTAAAAATATTTAAAAATTAAATTATAATGAAAAATGCGCAGGTTATATGCTAGTATGCATACATCACAATAAATGGAATAGTTAAGACAAACATCAATCCAAAGTCTTTAATTGCGATCAATTTTTTCTTCAACCTTCATTGTTCAATATCTTGTGAACCTCCAACAACATTTGTTCCTTTTTCGTTTGCATTCCATTTCATATTTTTTGGATAATCAATTCGCCAATCGGCATCTTTCGCTAGAAAAGTCTACGTTGATGTGGCCGAAAAAGAAATCCAGACTTGAATGTTGAGCCTAATGTATCAACCCAAATTTTACAATGTAGCGGCCCAAACAAAACAATTGGGATACTAGTCAAAGTGATTACAACAACTGGAGTCCATGCCCTTGCGCTTGTATACACCAAAAAGAAAGTTGCGATGAAGGCTATCATCATGCCCGTCATGGAGATGAAGAGTGTGGCAAGTCCAAATAGCAACTTTAAAGGTAATGACTTTAAGAAATCATCTTCTCTGTAACGGGACGTGAGAATTGACAAGAAAATTATAATTGAAGTCGAAGAGGAACACAATGCTATTGCATCTGATATGAAGAATACCATAAACCAGTTTCTTTCCAAAAAAATAGGAGTCCCTTTAGTTTGATCACTGCCACCTGGTACTGTGAATGCTGCAGCAAACATCACAGTGGCAATCAATGCTGCGACGACCATGCAATAGTTTGCTCTGTCCTTCATCCATTGTTCACCATCTTTCTGCAAATCTTTATGTGCCTCTACAAATATCTCCTTAGGTGTCTTTTTAACCGAATGGGCCGAATTCTTTCTCTTCAAGTATGACTGCGGGACAATCTTTTCTATCTCCTACAGTTGATGAGATATAAATTGATAGGTAACAGTTGAACCATTATGTATGCAACCAGAAATATATATATATATATATATATATATATATATATATATATATATATATTATTACTCACCTTAAACCACAACAACTCACGTTGCATTTGAAGGGCCGCTCCTGATACGATATTTAATCGATCTGAAGGAGCCAATTTTCCAGCTAAATGCAACATGTTCTCTTTGTTATCTTCAGTAACATAGGATGCAAGGGTATGCATGCCAGCACCTATCTCATATATTAGATTGAACACACTCTCTTGCCGATATAAAATAGCAGTGTGAAATATACTCATTTCGTTTGTGTCTTGTTGCCAGATAAAGGAAGGATAATAGCGTGAAAGTACAATTAGAAATTCAACATTTCCAACTTTTACAGCTTCAAAAATTAAAGTCATATTTTTGTCAACCAAGTTTGGTGAGCTTAGCTGGTTTTTGATTCCATCCTTTTTCAAAAGAATTTCAACTAATTTATGGGCTGATGTCTTCATCAATGCTTTGCGACAGATCCCTTTGAAACCTATGCAGGTTGAGAAAAGAATCTATTCAGAAATCAGAAATGGTTTGGTAATAAAGAAATATTAAATCTGTACAATTATTTTATCAATATCCATAATAAGAAATTATATTGAAAGCTTTATAAAATAAAAATGCAAAGATAACTAAAGCTTTAGATGCGGCTACTTTGTGTCCTAATTATTGACGTCTTAAGACAAGTTTTGTCTTTGCATAACGCGCACATGGCACTTTAAATCTCTTATATGTTTTGAATTTAAGTAAAAAGAAATACTAGCTTTTGCCAAAAAAGAAAAACACTACTCCCTATTTTCTTGTGTGTATAAAAGCAACGATTATATAAGTATTACAATAGATTGATGAGACATAGAATATATAATAACTTATAATCTCATAGATTTTTCCATAGTTTAGAAGTAGATATCATCTAAAGATTTGATGAAGTCGAATAAGAGCATTTTTCCATGCCAAGCTAATTAATATGAGTAAAATTGTCATCAAGTTGTGATTAATGCAATAAAGAACTGTACTTGGGACATGTTGTATATATCATTTCAATTAAAGAAGTTTGGAAGCAAACTTACATGAGTTTAAGAGACTTTTCCAGAATGATAGCCGATTTTCGCTGCCAATTGAGAATGCAGGTTTCTTAGCCAACGTTTCCAATGCTTCCCACCAGCTTTTAGTGTCGGCTTTTGCTATGTTGGTATCCGTTTCCAGAATTTTCAATGCTATATCTATCCATAAAAATGACACATTAATTTGATGATTGTGGGTTAAGAAATGTTTATAATATATGGCCGCTAATATTGCAATAAAAGTGGTAACTCTATCCAACTTATGTAACTGCATCAAATGTATCAAACAAAGTTATAGTCAGTTGTAGGGCTTACCATACATATCATTGCCGATAGTATGCTGAAGGAGCTCAATGCATTTTTCATTACCCAAGCTTTTAAGAGAAGTGCTACTCAGAGAGAATAGATAGGAGACCATGTTTGTATGTCCTACATAAGCTGCAACAATGAGTGGTGTGTCTTCCTTGCTATCAGTCAAAGATGGCAGCGCATTGTTTTTTTTCACCAGCTGCTCAGCAATGCTGACGTTTCCTACTTGGGCAGCAGTGTGAAGGGCAGTAAACCCATAATTGGTTTTCAATTTCAAGTCCTCCTGCTCCATCAATGTCAACCATTTCTTTATAAAAGTGGTGTGTTGTCCAGACACCAAAATGTGAAGTGCTGTCGCTTGGTTTTTCGTTATGGAAGCTCGAACACACTCGTTGTTATCATCATAAAAAGCCTTAGCTGCTAGCCAATCACCTTTTAAGGCCGCGCAAAGGAGGGGAAGGTAGTCATCCAATGGTCTGTCCCCTGGAATTTTCGCCTAAGATGAATCACAAGAGGTGCAGATATATATATGCAGAAGGTGCTTAAGAGAACATTCACAATGCAGTTTTTGCAAGATATATAGATAACATGCACGGTATATATAAAAGCAATCACAACACTTTTACCTCAGACAAGTCGAAATTAAATTCGGTCACCTGTCATGATCAAAGAGAAAGAGGGAGACGCTTACTTTCAGGATCTTCATTTGGGCTTGAGGATTGTCCTGGTGATGTCCCAGCTGAATTATTGCTTGCTGGAGCGGCTTCTTCATGGACTGTGCATTAGATTCATCAGAAGACGATGTTTTGATTTAGGAGGAGTAGAGCTATCACTACAAGCAATATGGTCTTAAGCGACCAAACAAATAGCGGCGACATCAATGTCACCGCTATTGATAGGTCATTAGCGGCGACATAAAATATCAAAAAAAAAAATAGTATTTAGTAGTGACACAAATAGCGGTGACTATTGTCGCTGCTGCTATTGTACCTCATCAGCGGCGCCTTTTAGGAGTTGCCGCTGTTGACCCCTTATTAGTGGCGACCTCATAAAATTCAATCAACGGTGCCAGTATGTCACTGCTATTGAGTGGAAAACAACGGCGACTCTAGGGGTCGCCATTGATGACGGGTCAATAGCGGTGACTCCGGGGGTTGCTGCTATTGACATGACAAAAATTAAAAATAAAAATAAAAAAAGATTATTGGTGGACAACAGCGAGGACCACCACAGTCGCCAGTGATGAGGGGGTCAATAGCAGTGACGAGAAAAAAAAAAAAAAAAACAAACAAACAAACAAAAAAAAAAAAAACAAAACAAAACAAAAATTAAAAAAAGTCATTTTTAGATATCTACAAGTTAAAGATTTAGAGAGAGAAAGAATGATTCAAGAGTAGATTCATTTTGTATTTCTTTTTTCATTTTACTTGCTCATTTAAGCGGACAAAGTAAAAAATAAATACTTCAAATATATTTTTAAAAAATTTAAAGACTAATGTTCTTTTAACAATTCCCCCTGCTCTAGTCGGGTTGTAGTTTATTCTTACCATATTGATTTACGATCCAATTTTAGCAGGACAATATATCGCATTGCATTAAGCGATCCCTCACAACAAACTTATAATTGATCCTTTCTTCTGGTTTTTCATAAACTTTTCTTCTACCAGATTTGCTAAATAGTAAATAAGAACCACCATATGACAAAAGTAGCAAGATTTTGATTTAAGGATTCGAAAGAAGAAAAAAAGGCATGATGCTTGGCTAGTGTACTTAAAAACTGAAAGAATATACAGATACAAAGTTAAGAATAAAAGAGTAATGGTAAGGAAAAAGAGAAAAATGCTAAATTCATGATGATAACAACAATTATGGTGAAGATTTTATCTGGAATTTTGGCCAAAGATAAATGGGAAGAGGTGCAGATATATGCAGTAGATGCATGGTTAAGAGAACATTCACAATGCAGTTTTCTGCAAGATACATATATAACATGCATGGTTTATATAAAAGCATTCGCAACACTTTGTCACCTGTTATGTGACCAGAGGGAAAGAGAGAGGCACTTACTCCCATTAGTTGTGTCTGGGTTCTCAATCGTAATCAAGTGACTACAATTATTAGAATCCGGTGGACCGGAAGATGATGCTGTAGAACCAAGACCATTAGAGGTGCTGGCGGAATCCGCTGTTGTAGAACAGGATGTTTGTGGAAGATTACGTGGAGATGTCTCACTCGTTGGCAATTCCATCGTTTGCCTGTTGTCCTCCATTATGAGGCATGCTTGGACATCTTCTTTCATTTTTCTTTTCTGCTTTTTATTAAAATAAATCTGATAGAAAATTGACATATGAACATTTTTACCTACAAGTTAAAGATTTAGAGAGAGAGAGAGAGAGAGAGAGAGAGAATTAACGAATAATGCTAAAGAATACTGGTTAGTGTTAATAAAATGCTAAAGTCATGGTGAAGATTTACTACACGCAATTGACATTACTTACTATTCGAATTCTTGCCGTTACAGATTGAGCTTCTGAGCTTTTTGATTCTCAACCTTGGAGGAAGTTTGGCTACAAAGTCGACTAGATGTGCAAGATAGCATTGCTGATCATTATATAGAGATCAAAACAAATGTATAAAATAATGTTCACTACATTATTGGTTTATTTATTTTGCAATTTAATTTTACTCCTAGTATCTCTCGGTTACATATTAAACTAAGATTATAATTGAATTGAGTTGAATATAGAATGGTCAAGTCCGGTTCATTTAATTTTATTTTGAGCTTATTACTAAGTTAGATACTTTGTTCAAGCTTTGTTCATTTATTTTTTGAAAGAATTCAAACTTTTTCATAAGCTTCTAAAGTAACTTATTCATTCATTATATAATGTAAATATCATATATATTTATATAAATTCATGCTATTCGTTAATTAATAATCGTTAAGTTTTTATAATTTGTCTTAATTAAATAATTATTTTTTATATATAAATCTCTGAGTCAATGCGAAAAAACAGATGACACCTCAAATGTTTTATTATTTTTAACAACCAAAGCTTATTGAAATGGTGCAATAAATCTTTCTGTTAGTTTTTCGTCCGAATTGACGTCCATTAGTATCACGTTAGCATTTTTGTCATATCACATTAAAATAATAATTGTTTAATACTTTAATTAAAAAAAAAAAAAAGAAAACTAGAAATTAAGAGAGGAAAAAAATGAAAGAGTGGCCAACGGTGGGGTTGCCACCCATAGCGGTGTCCAGGCCGGGTTTAGGTGGGGGCTTGACCCTGTCCCAACTGTGTCTTGATGAAGTCCAAATGGTGTCTTGGGCAGGTCTTGGCGACGGTGTCTCGTCGGGTCCCAACAGGGTTTTGACAATGTCCTGATTGATGCTCGAAGGTGTTTTGGTCGGGTCTTGGCAGTGTCCCTACAATGTCTCGACTGGGTCCTGGAGAAATCCCTACACTGTTCTGATGGAGTCTTGCTTGTATTCTTTTAGGCTCTTGGTGAAGTCCGGGCAGTGTCCTGACAAGGTCCCTGTAAAGTATTGGTGGTTTGAGAATGAGAATTTCAAACTTAGAAAATAGGTTTTTTTTTTTTTTTTTTTTAATAAAAAATGTATACCGTTGACTATTATTTTCTATTGCATCAAATACCAAAAATATTTTTCAAAAATCATTTTATGCCAAAACAAACGAGCTTTTATAATGCTTATTGGTTTGTCTATCATTCCTCTTACTACTATAAGACCTACCATTAAAATATGCTGCCAAAGTATGAGAATTCTGAGTAACGGCATGTTAATTTGAGAGGGATTGTACCATACTCTAATTAATTTAAATTTCTTGATACCCTATTACATGTTTAATATGGTACATGATGGAATTACTCAAATGGGAGTGCTTGGACGCTTGAGTATGAGCTGATCTTTCCAATAAGTATTCTTTCATGGAAGGTGTGTGTAGGGCCGGCAATTTTGACATGACCCGCGAACACGACACGAAAAAACAGGCATTGGGTTTGGGCTAATCGGGTTCGGGTCGTAATCGGGTTTACCCGATTAAGACCCGAAAATTTTGTGTCTGGCGGGTCGACCCGTTAGACACGTTACTGCGCGGGTCTGGCAGGTCGACCCGCCAGACCCGTATAGTATCCGGGTCTGGCTTGTTTGCGGGTCGACCTGCCAGACCTGGATGTTTTATTTTATTTTTTTTTTCTCTTTTTTTTTTTCTGCCTTGCCGCCAGACCCGGATTTTTTTTAAAATTTTTTTTTTTTCTCTTTTTTTTCTACCTTGCGGACTCCTCACGTTTACACAGACTTTAAGACCTTTTTTTTTTTTTTTTTTTTTTTTTTTTGCCTTGCGGACTCCTCATGTGTAACTTTAAGACTTTTTATTTTTTTTATTTTTTTTTAAGTACAGACTTTAAGAAATTAAGACTTACTTTACCATTTTCAGCCTTTGGGAACAAGGAAGCCTGCTTCAAGAAATAAGTTAATACATAATTACCAACAAAAGATAAAGCCAACAAGAAAACTTAGATTTTCATTGTTTAAATTAATTTTTTAACACTTTTGTTACATGTGGGACTAAATAATAAGTGGACTATTTTAATAAATGAACTAACTTGTTTTAACTTTTAACTTTTAAGTTTAGGTGAAATTATGAGTTTAGTAATTTCTTTTGGAATACAATTTGTCAATTACAGTCACTTTCCGATATATATATTTTTTTCTTATCCTTTATTAAAGCCTTTAATCTCTTAGAACTCAATTTTTGGTATTGACTATATTGATATATTATTGTATTAGTATTATTATTACAATTTTGAATTTTTTTATTTTTTATTTTTTTAAAAAAAATTTATAGTTTAAAGTAATCGGGTCGTGTCGGGTCATGTCGGGTCGTGTCTACCCAATTAGACCCGGTTATTTTAAACGGGTAAAACGGGTCGTGTCGGGTTACCCGGCTATTTTCGTGTCATAATCGTGTCAAACCCGATTACCCGTTTAGCTAAACGGGTCGTGTCTGAGTATAGGCTAATCGTGTAATGGGTACCTGCGGGTCGTAATCGAGTCGTGTCAGGTACCCATTTTGCCACCCCTAGGTGTGTGTTTTGATCTACTTATCACTTTTGGAACAAATTTGGAGCTTTAGAATTTTATAAAGATTATTGCTAAATACTATATTTTTATCTCACGACTATCCTAGAAGACTGACCTAAGCGTTTGAACTAATTTTTAATTGATTCATTGTTAAAAAAACAAAAAAACAAAAATAAATCAATGCATACGGTGACCATAAAACAAATTAACTCCAAAAGAAAAAAGCAAACTCCACTACGACCCAACCCACAAAACCGAATCTGGCGTGCACTAACGAGTTATAATAATCCTCCCTTTTCACAAACTGAGGCACCCTTGCTGGTGACGATAAAACAAATTAACTCCAAAAGAAAAAAGCAAACTCCACTACGACCCAACCCACAAAACCGAATCTGGCGTGCACTAACGGCTTATAATAATCGTCCCTTTTCACAAACTGAGGCACCCTTGCTTGTGTAAAGACGTGCGGTCATGTGAAAGCATTAATTACTCGACGGTGAGAATTAAAGGTGTTAATAAGAAAATAAAAGTAATAACTTTTAAGTATCAGAAAAACGTACATGTTGAAGAGCTTTGACGAACTTGATTCTCATCCAAACATTACTAAAGTTCCAGCAAGAGTATATATATATATATATCGAAGTAAATTATTGTTACAAACTTGAGGTAAAATTCTCCCTTAAAAATTTGGTTTATAGTACTAACACACAACAGCTTTCCTTAAATTTAAGAGATCAAATTTTTTTTTAAAAAAATAAAATTAAGAAATCAAGCTATTTTTTACTTTTCTATCCAAATAAACTTCATAATAGCTCTCATTGTTCTTTTCATATGTTAAGGAAAGCAAACCTAGCACTTTTGGTTCCCTTTATTGGTAAATACCAAGATTCTTTTTATGAGTTTTTTTTTAAAAAAAAATTTATTTATTTTATTTTTGATATTTAGGAAAATGAATGAAATTTAAGGATGCTGTTGTTAGCCCTTTTACAACAAAGAATGAGTGTCCAAAAGTCTATATAAACATAATTAAAATTGATTGTAAGTAGCTAGCAATTATTATGCATTTCCTCGATCCGACATCTCTTGTATTTTCTCACTAATGAAACTTTGCAATAATCTCCATTACTGTGAATGGCAAAAGAGAACGGACGACAGAATCCAAGAACACCTTGTCATATAAATGTATTAATCATAAGTACTAATGTTTCTTAAACATATTTATATAACCCGTGGCCATGGGTTTCCAAGGGCAATGCCACCTCGATATCATACAAGAATGTGGAATTATTTAGCATATCTTCATTCTTCACCAGGTTCCTAAGGTCTCTTTATTCCTCTCAAATTAAGCAAATATTTCGAAACGAGTGAAAGTGAGTTGGAATAATTTCCCCTATGCGTATGTGTTTATGGGCATTATTGTTTTATGAGCCACTGGGGG
This sequence comes from Corylus avellana, assembly GCF_965113065.1. Lineage (NCBI taxonomy): Eukaryota > Viridiplantae > Streptophyta > Magnoliopsida > Fagales > Betulaceae > Corylus > Corylus avellana. The sequence goes on along the minus strand of NC_142490.1, from coordinate 17,893,868 downwards.
GCATGTGATATAGGGAAAGCTTTTCAGTGACAGAGTGGCTCGCACCATTCAAAAGAGCATCTTTCGGCCCTAATAACTATTCTAAGAAGATTTTCAGCAAAAACAAGTAAGCAAAATAGTTAATAAATAAATAAATAATTAAATAAGAGTACGGTGATAAATCTTAAATTGCTATAAGTTCCGATTGAGACTTACACTGATTTGAACACTGCAGCAGGCCGTGTTTTTCTTAAACTAACTTAAAAGCCTCTTTGAAATTGCCTTAATGAACTTAAAAAATTCGTTTAGTACTTAAAAATTTATTTAAGGCAAAAAAATGTTGGTTTGGTAAAAAACTTAGGGGAAGCCTGAAAATATGAGTTTTTTTCTAAACATAAAAGCTTTATTTTCCTACACATTCTCAAACCAACTCTTACATCTTAAACCTCAGTTTTCTCAAGATCTATATAAAACATCCAAGATTTTCAAAAGACCCTGAGGCCATTGTTTTTGTGTTCTTGAAGAGTGTTTTTGTGTCCCTATGCCTTCAATCTTTAATGATGTAGATCGAACGTCATTTGAGTTTCTAAAGACATTTGGACTAGACTAGAGTGTGGGCATTTGAACTAGGTCTAGTACCTGTTAAAACTACATGAAGAATGAGTCGTAGGAGGAGCTAGAAACTAGCGTCCCAAGTTGCGGTTCAATGATGTAATCATAATTATTTGGTCTTGCGAGAGTTGTGTTAGAGTCTAATAAGGATCGAGTAGATCTCCAATAAGGAGTTTGATTCTGATTCTTCTTAGTAGAGCTGGAGTCTTAGTTAGGAGTCAATAGGGTCAATCCTATTCCTAATCGGTGAAGTACTTAAATGGTTTAAGAGTGCTATTTAGGTTAGTAATTTTCTTTGAAATCTTTTAGTATTGCTCCTATATTTAAAATATGACCATTAATAGAGAAGTATACTTGAAAAAATTATATTCAAACCTTGTGTTTGTCAAAAGGTTTAGGTTTCCTTTATGAACTGCACTTGGAATGCTAGACCAAAGGCTACCATCCCAAGTGCCAGTTCGAACTTCAATTGTGTCGACAAGATCAATACCATACCAGAGGCTTGTTGGGGTTATCCCACATCAGTTGTGAAAGGGACTGGTGGTTAGTTTATAAGTGTAAGGAAAAACCTCACCACTTAAGCTAGTTTTTGGAGTTAAGAAAGGCCCAAGACTACCCAACACTGATATCAGAGTCCAGGTTTACCAATAAGTCTTGGCCCAACAGTTCACAGGAGAAGCGAGTTATCGTTGCTTCGACCTAAGGCCCGATGTGTGAGGTACAGTAGAGATTGTTGGGGTTATCTCACATCAGTTGTAGAAGAGACTGATGGTCAGTTTATAAGTGTGAATGAAAGCGTCACCTCTTAAACTAGCTTTTGGGGTTGAGAGAAGCTCAAGACCATCCAACAAGGCTTCCATCCCAAGTTCCACTTCGAACTACACTTAATGATAGCAAAGACTAGAGGCAGATTTGGCCATCCAGGCCTGTTTGAACTGCAATTGGAATGGAGTATTATTTTTAGCAATTTGAATTGTGAGACCCCACAGTTCGAACTGGTTGCAACTGTTTAGTTAAACCAACTTAATTACAATTTCTATTAGGTTTAGAAGCTTGGTGTATATAAATACTTGTTATAGACATGTTATTTTATCAATTTTGAATAACAATTATTTAAAGTTTGTGTTTTTCTCTTATTTTTCTCAATTCCTCGGTAGAATCTTGAATTTTTAGAAGAGTTGTGCTTTGTGTTTTGTTTGTCTTTGTAATCCTAATACGCTATACTGCATCATTTAACCTCTCCTACACTTCGTGAACCTACACAAAATCAAATATTCAACCACTTCGAGTTGTATGTAGAGGAAGCTTGATACAAGAATCACCAACGCTCTAGAATCACTGTTACTTCTGGTTTTTTGTTTTAAGTGAATCATATATTTTTGTATAAAAAAATCGTTGTTACTTTTGAGGTTGTTTTTTTTTTTTTTTTGTTTAATGAATCATCATAAGGCGCGTTTCGCTTTTTGGCTTTCGCCATAGAACTGCTTTTTTCTTTTTTGCTTTATATTAAGATGTTCAACATTTTGTGACAAGTTGAACAAAGATAAGGATGCGGGTGGCACGCGCGCGAACAATGTGCCCGGCACTGAAAAAGCTGTTGGCTCACCTCAAAATTACATGAGAAGAAAAGAGCCAAAGACATCATTCCTCTTGACAGAGCATTCCAAAAAAAAAAAAAACAACCTTTACTCTAACTTGATTTGAATACATTAAATCTGGGTATATTTAATTGTCTACTGTGATTATTATAGGTCGTCCTCATTCTCTTTTGGGTAGATCCAAACTAATGCAGAGGATATTCTTGTGGACGTGCTAATGAAGGTGAAAAGAATTGTGAAAGGAATATTAGAGGGAATACAAAAGTGGTCCATCACGTGGATGGCCCGCTTCTGCCAAAGAAGACATTGTTTGATGTGAAAACAACTCCACATCAGAAGACTGTGGCATTCTTGGATTCAAACGCTGAAGATTTGATTGTGAAACACCTTTACACTTCAATGGTGGATTCAAGGAACTTAGTTAAACAAGTTACTTTTAGTTTCTGGTGCGCGCAGATGATCTTTTCTCAAATTGTTTGATTGTTCGTTTGTGGAGCTTGTCAAGTTGCCCAGGCCCGGGCTTGTCTTCTCAAAAGAACAAAGGACATATTATCGTTTAGTCCTTGTGTTTCAGCATCCTTTAAAGGACAGTTTTTTCTAGTTGTTTATATAATAGCCTCTTCACAAAATAATAATAATAATAAATAAATAAATAAATAAAGGAAAAGGAAAACCTAGAAAAAAAATAAAAAAATTGGTTGAAAAAAATAAAGAAAAAGCCAGGTGTCCAATATTTTGTCCATATTGCTCATCTTTTGCCGATTTGTGGCCTATTGTTGATAAGACCCATCTTCGATCATCATTCTTGGCCACTACCATCTCTAACCACCGTCGTCGACCGCCACCAACTCTAGTCACTAGTGTCGGCTATCACCAATATTGACAAGTTTTCAGCCATCATCTCTGACCACCTCCACCCGCCACAGTCGTCAGACATGAAACTTATCAATATTCCACAAATGTTCACAATGAGTTTGAGGGGATAATAGAATATATTAACGAATTGTAATTGATTTTAGATTTGATTGTAATTTCCTACCTTTAGGTAATTAAATTTGATTCTTTTTTTTTTTTTTTTTTTTTTTGAAATGAGTCCTTATAAAATCAAACCAAAGAAACAATGTTCTGAATATACATGGAACTATCCTCCATCCATAGTTGGTCTAAAGATTGGCCAAGTGCGAGTTTTGCTAGACGATGGGCCACTTCGTTTGCCTTCCTCCCAACATGCTCAACTATCCAGCTTTGTAGGCTACTCAAGATGACTTTGCTATCTTCAATTGATTGCCCATATCGACTCCAACTGTATTCGTCTTGATGCAAAGTGTTCAAAATTTCAAGAGCGCCGCCCTCCAAAAAACCCCGTTGAAGACCTAAACTTTTGCAAAAAACAATAGCCTTCCAAACAACCATAGCGTGATATACTGCATATTCGCATTATCTTCGCCTACCTCAATTCTCTTTTAAATAGGAGCATTTTATATTGAACATATAATTAAAAAAATAAGAGCAAGATGTAGCCGTTTCTTTGCTAGTGTACGTATCAGACAACTCAACATTAGTTAGAGTTGGCTGCACGTGTAAAACATGCTTAATTTCATTTTCACAGTATGGCCAGCTATCCGACCGTGAGAACAAATAGGTCTATCTTTCCTATAGTTGTTCTGTTTGACAAATTTAGGCCCTCATATAGATTTGTGTTGGGGTTATCTCACATCGGTTGTACAAGGGGCTGGTGGTCACTTTACAAGAGCCTCTTTGAGATTGCGTTTGAAAAATAGAGCTTTTAAGTCAAAAGAGCTTTTAGGCAAAAGCTTCATTTTTAAGTTTTTGCCAAAAGTGTTTTTTTGGTCATTTTTAGGGTTTTTGAACTCTTAAAAGGGCTTTTAATTTTTTTACCAAACGAATATTTTTTTCTTCAAACGAACTTTTTGAGTGTTAAAAGCACTTTTAGACCTCTCAAACGCACTTTTCGAGGGAAAGTTTCACCTCTTGAGCTAGCTTTTGGGGTTGAGATAGGCCCAAGACCACCTAACATTGATATCAGAGCCCAGGTTTACCAACAAGTCTCGGCCCAACAGTCTACGGGAGAAACGAGTTGTCCCTGCTCCGACTTAGGGCCCAATGTGTGAGGGGGAGATTGTTGAGGTTATCCCACATTGGCTGTCGAAGGGGGCTGGTGGTTACTTTATAAGTGTGAGGGAAAGCTTCACCTCTTGAGCTAACTTTTAGGGTTGAGATAGGCCCAAGACCACCAAATACATTGGAAGAAACAACAATACACAAAACTCCCTCTTTGTGTGAATCTTCACGAAACTATAAAATAGAGAAATATATATGCGAAAAATATATATCCAAACACTACAAGCACAAGACACACGATTTTCTATGTGGAAAAACCTTCCCGATGTGAGAAGAAAAAAACCACGGGACCGCAGTCCACCCTAACAATTCCACTATCAATAATAACGGGAATACATGAATCTTCTCTAGTTTCAACAAGAGGCATACAATCAGCAATTATCTTCAAGAAATACAATTCCTTGGCACAAATCAACTTCTACAAGAATTAGAGAAAGATCTCACAAAAAACAGAGGCTACTATTTACGGACTCAAAAACTGATATAGAATGCTCAGAATCCAATTTCCACCGTTAACAATGAAGAGTCACATTTCATAAATATCCTTGCAAAATTTCAGCTCAATCGGACCACAAACGCCTGTCAAACGGAGCTTTAGATCAAGGATGGACGGAATTTCCAAATTTTGGTTTTTGAAGCTCTTTCCCTCTCTTTCTCTGGCGGCTGCTTGTATCTTTTTCTTTTTCTTTTTCTTATTATACTCTATTTGCAATAACAAAGGATATTAGGTTTGGTAAACCCTATTCCAAATGGGCTTTTCCATATGGGTTTAATAAAAACGCACATGGGCTACACAAGTTTGGGCCATCCTCCAGTTAAGAGGGAAACCCAACCCAACAAATCTCCCCCCTCCCGACTAGGTGGAGGGATTCGCCATCCTAACGATCGAGCCACAAGTCTCAAGCTTCTCCCTTGCTAGAGTCTACGTTAACATATCAGAGCCATTATCATCGGTGTGAATTTTCTCAAGTGCTAGCAGCTTGTCATTAAGAGTATCTCTTATCCAATGGTACCTTATGTCATTGTGTTTCGATGTCCAATGAAATGAAGAGTTCTTAGCAAGGTGAATAGTACTCTGATTATCACAAAACAACACATATTGTTGTTACTTGAAACTAAGCTCCCTCAAAAACTTTTTCATCAATAGCAACTCTTTACAAGCTTCAATTGCTGCAATCAACTCTACTTCAGTTGTAGAAAGTGCAATACATTTTTGTAACCTTGACTGCCAAGAAACAGCCCCTCCTGAGAAAGTGATCAAATATCCCGAAGTAGACTTATGGGTATCCACATCTCCTTCCATATCAAAATTTGTATAACCAATCAACATTGGTTTGCCACTCCCAAAGCTAAGACTCAACTTGGAAGTGCCTCCCAGATATCTCATAATCCACTTTACCGTATTCCAATGTTCTCTTCCTGGATCTGAAAGAAACTGGCTAGCAACACCAACTGCATGGGCTATGTCTGGCCTCATACAAACCATTGCATACATCAAGCCTCCTACTGTTGAGGCATATGGAATTCTTGCCATATCTTCCTTCTCTTCATTTGTAGAAGTTGATTTGTGCCAAGGAATTGTATTTCTTGAAGATAGTTGCTGATTGTATGCCTCCAGTTGAGACTAGAGAAGACTCATGTATTCCCATTATTGTTGATAGTGGAATTGTTTGGGTGGACTACGATCCCGTGGTTTTTTCCTTCTCATACCGGGAAGGTTTTTCCACATAGAAAATCATGTGTCTTTGTGATTATGGTGTGGATATATATTTTCCACATATATATTGCTCTATTTTATAGTTTCTTGTAGATCACACAAAGAGGGAGTTTTGTGTATTGTTGCTTCTCCCAACAAAGTGGTATCAGAGCCAGGTTTACCAACAAGTCTCGGCCTAACAGTCCACAGGAGAAACGGGTTGTCGCTACTCTGACCTAGAGCTCGATGTGTGATGTGACGTCCTACATTGCCTGGGTATGGAGATGGGGATGTGCTTAAATGTATACTACATACTTAATAACAACAACGCATTTTAAAACCGTGATGGTCATGATCCCATCAGAACTCCGCAGTTAAACGTGCTTCTGCTGGAGTAGTACCAGGATGGGTGACCTCCTGGGAAGTCTGGTTTAATGGAGCAAAAAACGGAAAATATTGTGTGTCATTGAGGTGGGATGTTACAAATGGTATCAGAGCCATTGTCCAGCCTGAGATGGGGGGAGCGTGCACATGCCCATGAAGGTCGCTAGCGGGCACTCGCTGGGGCGGAAGCCAAGAATGGGCAAATCCCATGAAGGTCGCCAGCGGGGACGCTGGGTCCTAAGAGGGGGTGATTGTGACGTCCCACATCGCCTGGGTATGGAGATGGGAATGTGCTTAAATGTATACTACACCCTTAATGACAACAACACATTTTAAATCCGTGATGGTCATGATCCCATCAGAACTCCGCAGTTAAGCATGTTTCTGCTGGAGTAGTACCAGGATGGATGACCTCCTGAGAAGTTTGGTTTGGGGGAGCCAAAAGCGGACAATATTGTGTGTCATTGAGGTGGGGTGTTACATGTGAGGGGGAGATTGTTGGGGTTATCGCACATCGGCCGTGGAAGAGGCTGGTAGTCAATTTATAAGTGTAAGGGAAAGCCTCACCTCTTAAGCTAACTTTTGGGGTTGAGAGAGGCTCAAGACCACCCAACACTTGTATCAGAGCCCAGGTTTACCAACAAGTCTCAGCCTAACAGTCCACGGGAGAAACGGGTTGTCGCTGCTCCGACCCAAGGCCCAATGTGTGAGGGGGAGATTGTTAAGGTTATCCCACATCGGTTGTGGAAAGGGTTGGTGGTTACTTTATAAGTGTAAGTGAAAGCCTCACCTCTTGAGCTTGCTTTGGGATTGAGAGAAGCCCTAGACCACATAACACTGGTATCAAAGCCCAGGTTTACCAACAACTCTCAGCCCAACAGTTCACGGGAGAAACGGATTGTCGCTGCTTCGACCTAGGGCCCGATGTGTGAGGGGGAGATTGTTAGGGTTATCCCACATCGGTTGTGGAAGGGGTTGGTAGTTACTTTATAAGTGTGGGGAAAATTTTTACCTCTTGAGCTAGCTTTTGGAGTTGAGATAGGCACAAAACCACCCAACAGTTTGGTCATAAAAGCCAAATCTGATAGTATGTTGAGTTGTCTAATAGTACGTGTCTCCATTCTCTATTTATACTTCTATTTTATTTATTTCCTCTCTATTTATGAATTTCTTCACACTCTTGGCAATTGCCAGCCTGTATCTAAGCCAAATATGTTTCATACCACCATATATAGTTGCAGACCGGAATTGTGAGTTTGATCGACCAACTCATAATTCTAACAACCAAACTAAAAAGTTGTAGCAAAATGAAGCAATTTGAATTCAATTTCTATCAATTGGACATAACGAATCAAACTCGCTTGAAGACTGCAAATCAGCATCCATATGAAGATCGAAGGTGAGATACGACAAATTCGTTGTGATAGTAGAGAAATAGAAAGTGCTGTAACCAGGCTATTTTTGGAACGGATCGAGAGGGCCTCCTCAAGCTCAATCCTCTATCTATTCTATGGAATAAGCAGCAGAATTTCTTTACAAACTGCTTCTTAATTAATTAAATATTCCAAGCCTCTTTCGTCACCTTCATTAAAGAATCCTGCCTATCCTAATCCATATAAAAGATAAGGGAAATTGTATAATAATAAGTCCCTGAGTCTACCTTCCAAAATTTTTAAATCCCTAAGTTTTTTTTTTTTTGACTTTTTATTCCGTGGGTCAATCGAAATGATAATAAAATTCCTGGCGTCAAAATTTTTTAACAGCCATTAGTCTGGGTCAAAACGCATCGTTTCACCTCATTAAAATATTAATTTTTTTTAATTTAATTTTAAAATTTAAATCCAAAAAAAAAATAAAAAAATAAGAAATAGAAAATAAAGGATAGGGGTAGCCAAACCACCCCCTTGGGCCCTGGGGGTGGTTCGGCTACCCCCTAAGGCCAAACCCTCAATTTTTTTTTTTTTTTTTGTTTTTTGAGGGTTTGGCCCTAGGGGGTGGCGGAACCACCCCTAGGCAAAAAGGGGTGGCCGGGCACCCCCTATGGGGTGGTTCGGCCACCCCTTCCTTTCTTCTTTTTTTTTTTTTTTTTTTTTTTTTAATTTTTAGATTTAAATTTTAAAATTAAATTAAAAAAATAAATATTTTAATGAAATGAAACGATGCTTTTTGACCCAGACTAACGACTGTTAAAAAAAAAATTTTGACGGCAGAGATTTTATTGTCATTTCGATTGACACAGGGAGTAAAAAGTAAAAAAAAAAATAATAATAATCATAAATAAAAAAGAAAGGATAGGGGTGGCCGAACCACCCCATAGGGGGTGCCCGGCCACCCCATTTTGCCTTCAAACCGGCCGTTTGGGGGTGGCCGAAGCACCCCCTAAGGCCATGGGGGTGGCCGAGCCACCCCCTAAGGCCAAACCTTGAAATTTTTTTTTTTGAGGATTTGGCCCTAGAGGGTGGCCGAACCACCCCCAGGCAAGAAGGGGTGGTCGAACCACCTCCATGCAAAAAGGGGTGGCTTCCTTTCTTTTCTATTTTTTTTTAAAAAATTTTTTTAAAATTTTTAGATTTAAATTTTAAAATTAAATTAAAAAAATAAATATTTTAATGAGGTGAAACGGTGCGTTTTGACCTAGACTAACGACTGTTAAAAAATTTTGACAGCAGAGATTTTATTGTCATTTCGATTGACCTAGAGATTAAAAAGTCAAAAAAAAAAAAAAAAAAAAAAACTTAGGGGTTTAAAAATTTTGGAGGGTTGACTCAGGGACTTATGATACAATTACCCAAAAAATAAAGATAATCTAAACAATGCTCCAATAATCAACCAAAAAATCAATTAAATTAAATTAAATACCTTTCTCAATAACCCGATTTTTTGAAAAAAAAAAAAAAAAAGTTATGTTGAAGTTTTTTTTGAGAAAAAAAAAAAATTATAATTTAGGGTAATTTGTAATTTTATAAAGTTATAGGGGTATAAGAGTCATTTTATTATCTGACCATCTTATTTAATCCCAACTCTTAACGGATGGGAGGACATCACAAAAAATTGAAAGTTAAATATACTAAGGCTCTATTTGTTTCAACGCAAAATATTTCCTGCTAAGACATTTCTCAACATTTGGTGCATACGAAAAATCACAAATATTATTTTATATTTTAATAATCTAATAGTGAAAACATAAAATATTATTTTATACTTTCATTCAGTCATATTCAAAACATAAAAATATTTCCACTTCTTTGCTCTTAAATGTGCCTAATTTAGTGAATTTGCCTTACGGTTATGAGATTAATTGGTTTCATTAATGTTATGTAATGAACTCTGGAAGTGTCAGAAGGGTACCTAATTCCTGATCACAAAGCTTCCCTTCCATAGGCTTCGTGAAATTGGCCAGACTTCAAGGTGATCTGTCCTATTTTTTTAATATATATATATATATATATATATAAAGTAACACGTATTATTATTTTATTGGTATTGACGTGGCACCTAATGGAATTAGTCAAATGTTTTAACAGAATTTTACTTTAGAGATTAAATTGTTTTTTTTGGTATACTTGATGGACGTTTGAGTTTATTTGATACAACAGTGAGCCATTTGTAATTTAAGCCAACCACATAGACTAATTTTGCATTTATCCCTTAATATTATGTATGATGATCATCTCAAATTCAAGTCACATCACATTTGTAAGGTCTTAAGCAGAACTCTAGTCCTTCTAGTTCAGGGGTAAAAATGCATGCGAATCCGCACTTATCCGTAATCCGCAATCCGCTATCCGCATATGCAGATGCGGATAGTAAAAACGAATATTATTTGCAAATGCAGATACAGATAGCTGTTTTAGGATATGCGGGTGCAGATATTAATATTCACGTCCGTATTCCTTTATATATATATATATATTTTTTTTTTTAATTTATGTTTGTCGGATTTGTTTTTTTTTTTTTTTTTTTTTTGAAGAAGTCGGATTTGTAATTTATGTTTCTTCTATTTGCTAGATTTGTAATGTTCTTGGATTTCACTTTTAAGAAACTCTTCTGATTTGTTTTGATTTAATTGCCTTATATGTTCTTCGCTTATTATTATTATTATTATAATTATTCTTTAAAATGTTTTTTTTCTCATCACCAACTATAGATTTATTGGAACCTAAATATTAAATAATATATGTGATGAAAATTTATTGGCAAAATGATTAGCAAGTGTGATAAGAATAATAGTGTTCAAGTATATAAACCCAAAAAGGGGTAGCCTTGGCCTGCCCTAGTTGGAAGATCCAAAGTTAGTGCTTTTTCCGATATAAAGGGGAGAGTTTGGGAGAAACTCAATGAGTGGAAAGAGAAGTTTTTCTCCCATGTAGGGGAAGAAATTCTGTTAGAAGGCAATTGTTTAGGCTATTCCTACTTATACAATGAGTGTGTTTCTAATGTCCAAAACCCTTTGTTAGGATATCAATGCTATGATGGCCAGATTTTGGTGAAGACATAAGGATGATGAGAAAATGATGGCATGGATGAGTTAGGAGAAGTTTGGTAGCTAGGGGCAAGGACCAGGGAGGCATGAGCTTCAAAGACTTGGAATGTTTCAACTTAACTTTATTAGCAAAGCAAGGTTGGAAACTTATTCAAAATCCTGATACTCTAGTGGCACATATATTCAAGGAAAAATACTACCCGGATGCAAGTTTCCTCGCATCTAATCTTGGAAGAAGACCCTCATATGCATGGAGAAGCATTTGGACGTCCAAAAATTTGCTGCAAGCGGGTATGATGTGGCATGAGGGAGATGGGAAAGATGTAAAAATTTGTCAAGATAGATGGGTCCCCTCACCGGCCATATATGCTATTCAGTCTCCGGTTAGCATTTTGGATAGTGAGGCACAGGTTTGCTCTCTCATTGATAGCGATACTAAGTGGTGGGATACACAATTGATTTATTCTATTTTAAGAAAGGAGGAGGCTGATCTCATATGCAGCCTTGCTATTTGTCCAAGACAGCAGAGTGATCGGTTAGTGTGGGTAGGAACAAAGAATGGGGAGTTTTCTGTGCAAAGTGTTGTAAAATTAAATGGATGGTGCAAAAATTCTTATTGATGCTAAATAATATTAATCCAAAAAATTAACAATAAGATAAATAGAATACAATAAATAAAAAATAGAGCAAGGAAAAATCTTACAAAGCTATAGAATCACGCAAGAGCGTTGTCCTAAAAGGTTGATTTCGTGCCTCCCGGAGTGTATAACTTGGTGCGATTGGATCTCTTGACACACAAACTCCCAGGATTAGACTATAGCGTCTACTTTCGTTAAGGACGCACTTCCAAGTAACGAAGATCAAATAAACAACCTTTTGATCAAAGAAGATGAGGGAAAAACCCACACCAGAAAAGACAAAGAAGACCAAAATATAGCTCAATGGCTTATGAAGAGAAAATTTGTTGGGAAAATTGAATATGAGTTTAAATGCTATACGATCCTTTTCTTTTGGAGCCAAAGAAGTGAGTCTTAGATGCTAGTAAGTGGGCTCAATTTATAAAAAATTGAGCTCATTGCTTTTACTAAAGACCATTAATAGCCAACGGTAAAAAAGCAATGCAAGATGAAAATTTTCTCTTAAAGCTTATGAATAAATGACAAACCGTTAAAATCAAAACTCATGTAGGTGACTTAATGACAAACGGCTAGAAAATGTAAGATGAAATATTTTTCATAAAACTCATGAGTAAATAATGAAGATAATCTAATGACAAACGGTCAAACCATAGATTCAGTTTTTTCCTCATAAAATTCATAAAGAAGACTTGATGTCAAATGGCCAAGAGGAAAAAAAAATCAAAGAGAAATAATGACCAATGAAAAATGAAGCGTGGAACAGCTTCATTTCCCTTTTTTCTTTTTTCTCTATTTCTACATTTTTAGCTTTCGTTAAAAAGAAAAAGGAAAAGAAAAAGAAAAGTCCACATATGTAATGTATGCATACATTTGTCAGAATTGGTGACTTGTTTTCATCAACTTTACCGTGGGCCCCACAACAGTATGGCATCCCATATTGTTGACTTGTGCTTTCTCTCTCACACGTGCATTTGGTTTCTCCATCTATTGAGCTTCTTCTAGAAGCTTTGAGAAAAGGCTGGCTTTGTTTTATTATTGAAGCCATTCGGTCATCAAGAAGGAGTAGAGGCAGAAACTTTTGTTGAGAAAATAGAGAGAAAGAAAAACTGAAGTTGCCGTGAAAAGGAGAGAGACTTGTGCTATAGAGAAAAAGAGATACACCATTTTTCTTCATTTTGATCTCACTTTTGGAGTGCTGAAATGCTTAGAGAATTTAGAGAATATTTTTCTCTTTTGTATCTAATTCTCTTTTGAGTGAGATTGGGGTGTATTGGGACTTTTGGGTTTGAGTGGTTTTGTTTGTTCTACTCTTTGTACTCCACTCTTTTGTTAGTGAATTTCTCATGGATCGTCTCCGCCAGTGGATGTAGGCTTGTTAAGCCGAACCACTTAAATCTTGATGTCTTGTGTGGTTGTGTTTATTTTTCTATTCTGCACTTTTCTACTTCTTTGGTGACATTAGATTTGCATTTGTCACAACAAACTGGTATCAGAGCTCGGGTATTTATTTTGCGGGATGGCTACTGCAAAATTTGAAGTAGAGAAGTTTGATGGTCAGAATAGTTTCAGCCTTTGGCGCATCAAGATGCGAGCTTTGTTACGACAACAAGGCTTGGCGAAGATTTTGGATGGCGAGGTATCATCAACATCATCAACGGAGGAAACGAAGGAACTTGAAGAAAAAGCCCACAGTGCAATTTTGTTGTCTCTTTCAGATGGAGTTTTAAGAGAAGTTGCTGATGAAGAAACAGCCGCTGGACTTTGGAAGAACCTGGAGAGCTTGTACATGAAGAAATCCCTCACTAACCGATTATATTTGAAGCAACGGTTATATACCCTCAAGATGAAAGAAGGTATGCCTCTTTGTGATCATCTTGATGACTTTAATAGAATTATTTTGGATCTAAAAAATATTGATATTAAAGTAGATGATGAGGATCAAGCCCTGATTTTGTTGTGTTCACTACCAGATGTCTTTGATAATTTTGTTAATTCAATGTTGTATGGTAGAGATACTATATCCTTAGCTGATGTTAAATCTGCTTTGAATTCTATGGAGTTGAGGACAAGATTGAATAGTAAAGGTAGTGATAATCAGGCAGAGGGTTTATTTGTTAAGGGTTGTTCAAAAAATTCTTTTAATTTTAGAGGTCGATCTAGTGAGAGGGATTCAGGTAAAGGTAAATCAAGAGGCCGATCACAGTCCAAGTCAAAGAAAAAAGTAAAGTGTTACTACTGTAAAAGGTATGGGCCTTATAAATCCGAGTGTCCGAAGTGGAAAAATAAAGACGAAGGTGACAGGCAAAGTTCCTCTTCTGTGGCTGGTGTTGTCGAAGGAAATTCTAAAGGTTCAGACCTTGTCCTTGCAGTTACCATCTCTAATGATCGTTTTAACGACAAGTGGGTCCTTGATACTGCTTGTACATTTCATATGTCCCCTAAAAGGGATTGGTTTACTACCTATGATTCAGTCAATGGTGGTTCAGTCTTGATGGGAAATAATGTCGCCTGCAAGATTGTTGGTATTGGTACAATCAGAATTAGGATGCATGATGGGATTGTGAGGACTTTGATGAATGTTCGACATATACTAGATTTGAAGAAAAATCTTATTTCATTGGGCACTTTAGACTCTCTTGGATACAAGTATTCCGGTGAGGGTGGAGTCATTTGGGTTAGCAAAGGCTCATTGGTTATAATGAAAGGTAACAAGGTTGATGGCCTCTACTTTCTTCAGGGTAGTACGGTAACAGGTTCAGCTGCTGTGTCTTCTTCAGATGATCCAGATTTAGACACTACCCGGTTATGGCATATGCGGTTGGGTCATATGAGTGAGAGGGGTATGACAATCCTGAGCAAGTGGGGTTTGCTTTGTGACCAGAAAACAAGATCTCTTGACTTTTGTGAGCATTGTGTGTTGAGGAAACAATGCATAGTCAAGTTCAGTACAGGCATCCACAGAACAAGTGGTACATTGGATTATATCCATTCAGATCTATGGGGTCCCTCTCAGGTTCGATCAAAGGGTGGTGCTCGATACTTTGTTACATTTATTGATGATTATTCGAGAAAAGTTTGGGTGTATTTTTTGAAGAAGAAAAGTGATGTGTTTGTCACTTTCAAGCAATGGAAGACATTAATTGAGAATCAAACTGGGAAGAAAATCAAGCGACTCAGAACAGACAACGGCATGGAATTTTGTGGTGGTGAATTTAATAAATTCTGCAAGAATGAAGGCATCGCTAGACATCGTACAGTTAGTCATACTCCACAGCAAAATGGGGTTGCTGAGCGGATGAACAGGACTCTCTTGGAGAGAGCGCGTTGCTTACTTTCAAATGCCGGGTTGTCTAGAGATTTTTGGGCTGAGGCGGTCAATACTGCTTGCTATTTGGTCAACCGTTCTCCATCAACAGCCATTGATTGTAAAACTCCTTATGAGGTATAATCTGGTACTTTTGCTGATTATTCATTTTTAAAAACTTTTGATTGTCCTGCTTATTGTCATGTGAATGATGGTAAGCTAGAGCCTAGGTCAAAGAAATGTATATTTCTAGGCTATGTGGATGGGGTGAAGGGATATAGATTGTGGTGTTTTGATCCTAAATCACCTAAGTTTATAGTTAGTAGAGATGTTGTATTTGATGAATCTTCCATGCTTCACCCGAGAAAGAAGTCTATTATTTCTGCAGGAAATGAGCAGGGTTCTAGCAAGGAGGTGGAGCTTCAGGTGGAGGCTTCATAGAGGGTGCGAGATAACACTCAAGATCGGCCTGTTACAAATGTTCATGATTCCAGTTCGGATGATGATGATTCACAAGAAGAGCAAGAGACCAGTATTGCGGCTGGTAGACAAAGGAGGCAGATTAGGCCACCTCAGAGATATGGCTATGCAGATTTGGTAGCATATGCACTTACTGTGGCAGAGGACACTGTAGTTCAGGAGCCTTCTACTTACTCAGAAGCTGGCACAAGTAGTGAGTCTGCTCAATGGGTTGTTGCCATGAATGAGGAGATTGAGTCTCTTCATAAGAACCAAACATGGGAATTGGTGAAATTGCCTAAAGGTGCTAAAACTGTTGGTTGCATATGGATCTTCAAGAAAAAGGAAGGAATCCCAGGTGTTGAAGATGCAAGGTTCAAGGCACGTTTGGTAGCAAAGGGCTATAGTCAGAGAGAAGGTATGGACTTCAATGAAGTTTTCTCTCCTGTTGTGAGACATAGTTCTATTTGTGTTTTGCTTGCCATGGTTGCTTTAAATGATTTGGAACTTAAGCAACTTGATGTGAAAACTGCATTTCTACATGGTGAGCTTGAGGAAACCATTTACATGCATCAGCCAGAAGGGTTCATTGCTGAAGGTAAAGAAGAACATGCTTGTCAGTTGAGGAGGTCGTTGTATGGTTTAAAACAATCTCCAAGACAGTGGTATAAGCGCTTTGACAGCTTTATGATCAGACATGGTTACACAAGAAGTAGCTATGACAGCTGTGTGTATTACAGGCAATTGTCTGATAGTTCTTTTGTTTATTTGTTACTCTATGTGGATGACATGCTTATTGCTGCTAAAAGTATGTTTGAGATTAAGAGATTGAAATCTATGTTGAGTGATGAATTTGAAATGAAGGATTTAGGTGCTGCGAAGAAAATCCTTGGTATGGAGATTCACAGGGATAGAAAAGCGGGAAAGTTGTACTTGTCACAGAAAAAGTATATTGAGAAAGTACTTGAACGCTTTGGTATGCATAATTCTAAACCAATGAGTACTCCACTTGCAGCTCATTTTAGACTTTCAGCAGTGTCAGCGCCACAGAGTGAGGAGGAGGAGCAGTTCATGTCGCGTGTTCCTTACTCCAGTGCAGTTGGAAGCATCATGTATGCTATGGTGTGCACTCGTCCAGATATTTCACAGGCAGTCAGTGTTGTTAGTCGCTACATGGCGAATCCGGGCAAAGTTCACTGGCAAGCAGTGAAATGGATACTCCGTTATTTACGGGGCACTACAAATATTGGTTTAGTCTATGATAGAGGCAGTGGTATCAGTTCCAGTGTCACTGGTTATGTTGATTCAGATTATGCTGGTGATTTGGATAAAAGAAGATCTCTGACAGGTTTTGTTTTCACTCTCTCGGGGTGTGCCATTAGTTGGAAAGCGACTTTACAGTTGACGGTTGCTTTGTCCACTACGGAGGCAGAGTATATGGCAGCAGCAGAAGCAGTGTAAGAAGCAATTTGGCTCAGAGGTTTGGTCAGTGATCTGGGTTTGCAGCAAGATGAGACTGTTGTATTTTGTGATAGCCAGAACGCAATACATTTGACCAAAAATCAAATGTATCATGAGAGGACCAAACACATTGATGTCAGATATCATTTTCTTCGGGAGGTCGTGACACAAGGTGATATCATAGTGAAGAAAATTCCTACAGCGGAAAATCCAGCAGACATGTTAACTAAACCACTTCCGATCCTCAAGTTCAAGCATTGCTTGGGCTTGATTGGTGTTTGTCGTTTGTAATTACCCTTAGGGGTGTTGGAGGAGACGTCTTGAAGAGATTTGAGTTGAAGACTTGATGAAATTGAAGTCAAGGTGGAGATTTGTCAGAATTGGTGACTTGTTTTCATCAACCTTACCGTGGGCCCCACAGCAGTATGGCATCCCATATTGTTGACTTGTTCTTTCTCTCTCACACGTGCATTTGGTTTCTCCATCTATTGAGCTTCTTCTAGAAGCTTTGAGAAAGGCTGGCTTTGTTTTATTATTGAAGCCATTCGGCATCAAGAAGGAGTAGAGACAGAAACTTTTGTTGAGAAAATAGAGAGAAAGAAAAACTGAAGTTGCCGTGAAAAGGAGAGAGACTTGTGCTGTAGAGAAAAAGAGATACACCATTTTTCTTCATTTTGATCTCACTTTTGGAGTGCTGAAATGCTTAGAGAATTTAGAAAATATTTTCCTCTTTTGTATCTAATTCTCTTTTGAGTGAGATTGGGGTGTATTGGGGCTTTTGGGTTTGAGTGGTTTTGTTTGTTCTACTCTTTGTACTCCACTCTTTTGTTAGTGAATTTCTCATGGATCGTTTCCGCCAGTGGATGTAGGCTTGTTAAGCCGAACCACTTAAATCTTGGTGTCTTGTGTGGTTGTGTTTATTTTTCTATTTTGCACCTTTCTACTTCTCTGGTGACATTGGATTTGCATTTGTCACAACAGTTACATATGGGTAAAGTTGCTTAAAGCGAGCAATTTGGAAAATGGGGTAATTAGAAAAAATTTGGTTTGGGTACGTGGCTACGTGCACATTGGTGAGGCCTAGAAGATGGGTTGGGCATTGAGGCTAACTTGATTGGCCCAACGAGATTCTGATGTGGATCAAGTTATCCGGCTTAATTATATGGTTTGGAGATTATTGGATAATCTTAATTAATTAGGATTTAGGAATCCCTAGTTATTCTAAACTATTTGAATGGTAGATTAGTTTTGGTCGACACTTTATAACTTTAGATCCCTAAACTACCACTCGATTTGACATACCCCCCTCGAACTTTGAAACCTTTCAATTTAGACCTTTGAACTTTCAATTGTAATCAATTTATCCATCTCCATTAATTTTTGCCGTTAAAACCCCTAAAAATACAAAATTACCCTTCAATTTCTTTTTATTAAAAAAAAATTAAATGGAAAAACTAATTTTGACAAAAAGGGTCACAAGGTGGCCCAACAGTGGGTCACCTTGTGATTTTTTTTTTTTTTTTTTTTATAATATATATATATATATATTGAAATTAAGGGTAAATTTGAAATTTTATAAAAAAGTCAGGGGTATTAACGTCATTGTTTCACTTTTAACGTTTAAAATCTGATGGAGGGTTCAAATTGACAGTAATTAAAAGTTCAAGAATCCAAATTAAAAGGTTTCAAAATTCGAGGAAGGTATGTTAAATCGCGTGGTAGTTCAAGGGTTTAAAGTGAAGTTTCCCCTAAATATAACTTTTTGGTTGGTCAATTAAGTACTTTTGTTTTGAGGAAACAAGAAAATGTTCTGTAAATATTGATTGTTTTAGACTGATTTCTCTGAATTTTTGTTGGATCTCAAATTTGTTTCCGTGGATTTATTCACCTTGAAGGAGATCTAGCTAACCATGGTGCATTAGGTTTGACCTGGTTTATTTTTAGGAAAATACAAGTAGGACCGACTTCAGGAGGGTTAACCATGCACCACTTTGCTCCTATTAAATCAAATGCAAACCCTTTGAAATAGCTGCCAAAAAAGAAGAAAGGGGTGAGCTTTATTCGGATTAATCTTGAGAAAGAGACTAGGGTTCAAAATTGTTGATGCACAGTATGACCGTTGCCCCAAAAGTCACCCACAACTGTTACGGGCCTCCGTAACGAGGGATGAATAATCAATGAGAATGATAAATTTTGGTAGGATAATTTGAAGAACCCCAAGCCTCCTAATTTTAGGATAGTTCGAGCAACCATAAACCTCCCAAAACAACTATTAAAGTTAAATATTAAACTTCTCATATATTTTATTGAACACTCTTAGGTTTATATAGACTATTATATGACAAAAATAGAAATAATATAAATGAAAAATATAATTCTAATGGGATATAAATCCCATTAAAATATGTGCATCATTCTTTAAGACAATATTAAAATAACGATGACTCACATACATGGTTCGTTCCGCACATGTCATTACCTAGTTTTTATACCAACATATCAACCCAAGAAGGTCATTACCTTGTTCCCAGAAGAAGTTGCTCTCCATAATACGCCAGCAATATGCTTTTGTGAGCTTGAGTCACTTATATATGGTCAATCAATGCATGCATGTCGCATTAGCATTTTGTTATTTCTAAAATTTAGTAATGTATTATTAATGCATGTGATGCACTAATAATATTTTAAGATTAGTTTACCAACCCAAATAATATCTGCAAGCCAGTTGGTATATAGGAGTTCATGCATTCGAGTTTTTGTTTATTGAGAAATTAGTCAGTCATGTACATGATAGAGTTATGAGTATGTCAAAATATGGCAAGTGATTCAAGGCACATTCTTCCATGCAAATGTAAATCATTTGCAGCTCAATCCAAGCACTTCGGATTCTGTTTCCCCTCACCCATGGCATTTGACAACTTTTGCCTAAACAATTCCCTACATCTTATAACAAAGTACAGCACAGAAGCTTAGCTTCTTTGTCTCCCATTGATTGCCTCACCTCTCTCTCTCTCACATAGTTGTAGCCTGCTAAAAGATTAGTCAAATTAAAACAACGAAAGATCCTGGGAAATATATATATATATATATATATATATATATATATATATATATATATATTTTCTTTTAGGAGTAAAAGAAGAGGAAGAAGACGAAATAACGTACGTACGTACCCTCTATGATGTCAATCTTTGATGTCTTTTGCGAGCACAAATTTTTACCATGCCTCCATGAGCCTGAAGTTCAAATCCATTCTTATGCCTACTCTGTGAGTCATCGGAATGTTATGTTTACCCTTATGAAAATAATGCAGAGTGTTAATTAGATGTGACTGATGAATATTTGCTTAAAAGTCGTCACTAATGTTAGACAAATATCAAATAAAATTGTATGAAAATCTTCTTATCCCAGGAAATTTTGAAGCAGCAGACATGAACTCCTATATATATATATATATAGGTGAAAAATCAGACTATTTAGATACTAAAGAAACAGGAAGATCATAAAATAGCTAAGGCGCATGCAACAAATGAAAACTTTCTTCTTCTTTTCTGTGCGTCATTCTTTCTCCTTTTGTTTGGTGGTCTCTCTTGTCTATATAGAAATGCAGCGCTTAACAAATCATTTTAGCCAAATCGACTTTTATATACAAATTTTACATTTCATTTTCGTTTTTTCGGAATAAAACAGTTTCTTACTTTTGCACAGAAATTTTACAAGTGATCATATATAATTAAACTATATATAAGGACCTCCTAAAGTATCCACAATATTTAAAAATCGACGAAAGACCCCCACAATGTACGTATCTGATGTTGATAAAAAATAACATTCGTCCAAAAAATCCGTCAGATACATTGTGGGGGTCTTTCGTCAATTTTTAAAGATTAGGCGCCAAAACGCAAATGTGTGAATACTTTAGGGGGTAAAATATATTTTCTCCAAAAAACAATCATAATAAAACTATCACATAGTTTAACTTTTGGAAAATTTCACTTACCACCACTTATCTTTCATCATTTTTGCAATCATATCCTTAAGTTTTAAAAAGTATCAATTTAGAGTCACAATCTTTTAATTTTTTGCAATGTCAACTATTTCGTCTAGATTCACTGTTAAATCCTAACTGAATATGTGAAATCCCAAAAATACCACACCTCAGACTTGAGTATTTTTTTTTTTTTTGCCTTAAAATTTTAATTATTAAATTAAGGTATTTTTGTAATTTTATAAACATTTCACTCATCAACCATTTGATTTAACTGTGAGTTTGGACGGGAGAGTTGACATTAATGCAAAAAATTGAAAGATACTAGTGACTCCAAATTGACAAATTTTAAAGTACTTTAAGAGTATGATTGCAAAAGTGATGAAAGATTACGGGTGATAAGTGCAGTTTTCTTTATAAATTTTCATATATACATATATATATATATATATATAAAGACATAATTAAAATTGAACTTAAATTATGAAAATAAGCACCCATTAAAAAAAAACTATCCTTGCGCTTGTGATCTTTTGCGCCCAAACGACATTTTCCCGACACCTCACTAAAAGGTGCTTTTATACGCCGCAAAACAAGCGCCGAGATTTTATTACGGGTCAATTGTTTGTAGTGTGTTCAAATGTCACACACTAGCACTAGTTTGCTTACTTAGTGAGCCGTGAATTCATCAGTCGACTAGTAAACATGGTAAGAATAGTAAGCCTAGAGGAATATATAAGACATCCCGACACCTCACTAAAAGGTGCTTTTATACGCCGCAAAACAAGCGCCGAGATTTTATTACGGGTCAATTGTTTGTAGTGTGTTCAAATGTCACACACTAGCACTAGTTTGCTTACTTAGTGAGCCGTGAATTCATCAGTCGACTAGTAAACATGGTAAGAATAGTAAGCCTAGAGGAATATATAAGACATATAGTTGATAGGTTGTGAAATATTGCGAATATAAGAGTATTGACGTGACACACTAGTGTACAATTATTTATACAAAGTAGTTAAAGTTTTTTAAAAAACTATATATAGCATTTCCGGTGCCATGTTATAAGGTAATCGTATAGCTAGCATTTCCGCTGAATGCTTTGATAATGCATTTATTCCTAAAGTTCCCACTAGATAAATTTATAAAAGAATCTACGTTCTTTTCAAAATTATTCTTCTTAACCGACAATATAATTAAAACTGTCAAAAGAATATTGTCATTAAATAATGAGTATGAATCTTAATTTACATTTATTCTCTGAAGAAAAGATGGATAGTCTGGATATATAGACATAGACAAAAGTTTTTCAACCAGAAGCCCACTTCTAGGGCTCTTGGTTTTGTCTTTTTAATTGTCTGCAATGCAAATATTATAATAGTGATATTTTAGATTTTGTTAATTTATCATCTGGATCTCCGGTCCTAGCTAGTAATCCATATTGTCCTTTCCCGTAAACCAATGCATAATTTTTATTACTTTTTTCTCTACCTCTCACACTATGTTCATTATGTTCATATCTATAAAATCCTTATCTTAATTGGACCGACTCGTCTAATGATTTCAAGGCAGTGAATCCTTCTTGATCGTTATCTTGTCCACCACTCTAGAACCCCTCTGAGGTCTACTCTTTTATGTAAACTGACCAACGGACATATTGCTTTTCTTTTTTTGAAACAGACATATTGCTTTTCTAATCAATACTAGAAGAGAAGAACATTACGTAACGTATATGCATGTCGCTTAATTGGGCGTTTTTTTATTCCAAAATTTTGTAATTTATTCTTAATGTATGTGATGCACTAATATTTTAAGATTTGTATAACAACCCAAGTAATGTCTAGATGGAAATGTGGACGTTCAGTCCCCTACCAATGCAAAATATATAAATAAAACCGATTAGTGTCCTTGTTTTAAAACACCACTAACGATTAAAAAAAGGGAAAAAATCTAATTTAGTCTTCCAAACTATCAGTTATTTTCATTTTAGCCTCCTAATGTTTAAAAAGTGACAACCCCAAACTATCAACCAATTGCAATTTGGCACTCCATTAGTCATTACGGTCAAATAGGATGAAAAATTCAATACGACGTCGCTTTGGCAAGGTTAAGTTACTAAAATGCCCTTTTAGGAAAAAAAAAATCAATTTCACGAAAGGCATCCCAAAACGACGTCGTTTTGCTTGAAAAAAGGAAAAAAAAAAAACCCTTAAAAAATTAATTAAAAAAAAATTGTCATTAATTAAAAAAAAAGAAAAAAGGGCCCCCATGGGGGTGGCTGGGCGGCCACACCCAGGCCATGGGGGATATATTATTAAGAAGAAAGATATCCAAAAGACGGAAATAACCTTGTTTGAGTTAACCATGGAGAACAAAGAAAATGGACTAACGTGTATTTTCATTATCAAACAGAAGTTACTGTTTTGTTGTGCATTGGCTTTTTTAAGTATAACTTGTTGGGGAGGCACGTGTTCGATAATAGTATATATAGTTTGTAATGATATTTAACATTAAAACTCAATTTCATATGTAATGTGATATTTAACATTAAAACTCAATTCTTACACAAACACGTTTATTCAATAGCATAGCGTATGTTCCACGTGCTGAATAAACTATTTTTCATTGCAACAAGTCAAAGAGGAACTATGTTAAGATAAAGATAAGGCTTTTTACATGAAATATAGGAAGTGGAAAACCATCTATCCGAAATCCCTCTCAGTAACATGAAGTAAATCAACCACCAGTAACTACCGGCTATTTACAACCCCCAAATATGGTTAGCAAAGACATGAGCTTCCTTATGTTCCACGATAGTCGGCTCATCTTCAACAATTGGCAACATCACCTACTCTAATAATTACAATTTCACAATTTGTGAACGAGTAGGTCATAGATATTAGAAGCTATGATAGGTGAAATGATCCTTGTCCTTTTGTTATAGCATATAGGAGCTTCTCTTTCATCCAATCTAGGAACAAATACAGCACAAAAAATAAGGAAAAAGAATTTTTATCTATTCTTAGCAATGCCAATGAAAATGTATGCGAGAAATTTCTAGAATGGTATTCCATAGGAATTCCAATGAAAATGAAAGCTAGAAATCCCACAGTTAATTTCGAAGAGTAAGCCGACAACTTAAGATAATTTGCACAAGTCATCACGCTAGCTAGGTAGCTCAGTGTCAGCCCAATTGCTACAATGAGGTATAAACCGCTCAGGCAATAAAGAAACAATCATATAATAACAAAAGGAAAAGCAAAATATAAATTGAGCAAATGAGATGTTTTTGGTACAGAATTTTTGAACAATAACTAACTTTGGTCCGAGAGGCTAAACCTCCTGAAGGAAGCCCAAGTGCCTCGGTAACAAACTGCCGAAATCCTCGTCATTGTCCATGGTTGATTCTTGTATAATTCCAGCAACTAAAATTATAGAACAAATGAGTTATTTTTTACATAATGGATGCAAATGTTGATTCAACAAATAAACATATGTATAACAGGCATGAGAACACTTGCATTGATTATGGGAAGATTGCTAGCTCTGTATTCATGATCAAACTTGAGATGATCCAGGAGCTTAAAAGAATATGTTAAGACTTAGCAAAAATAATCAGTATCCCAAGTCATACTTCTTTTGAATTTCTTCGGTTTTCCATGGAATGTGGGTGCATGCGAATTTTGTGCAGTTGCACGTGCCATCAGTAGATTTGTAGCTGACCCTTCTATTCGTCTTCTTTTCATTCTTTCTTCTTCTAACACCAGTAATACTGGAAGAGATGTCATTAAAATATTTTTATCACTGTGTGTCAAAGATGTTACCACGTATTCCCATGATAGAGGAAGACTATTAAGTATGGTTGTGACTTGCATTTTGTCTAACACTGGGTGACCTGCATTTGATAATTCATTTGCAACAAGTTCCATTTGATTAACATACTCACCTACATAATCATTTTCTTCCATATGAGCATTGTTATACTTGTTTGATAACAATTGTATGTGTGTGTCAGATCTAGGTCCATACTTTTGATCTAAAGCTTTGATGCAGCCTAACTAAGTGGGAAGCGAATAAAACAATACAAGAAGAAGGATAAATAATTCTTAGATCTTGAGTCTATCAATGATTTAAGAATTCTTCTCAAAACTATAGAGTCTATCTAAGGTTTCAATGCAAAATATGAAGAAAACTCCTCTGAGTAATTCTTATTTAGAGAAAACTAATCAAATAACATAAACTGTCTTTTCAAGAGGCTATAATCATATATTTATAGCTCCAAGACTTCTAATACTAGTAAAGGACGGAAATAAGGCTCCCAAAACCCTAATCCTAGTAAAACTAAACAAAGTCGGTTTAAAGCAAATAATAGCGAAAAATTAACATAGATTACCCCGAGTGCACTTGATCACAGGTATAGTGCGATCGATCGCCCTACCAAGGACTTGTGTGCTCGACCGTGCGCTCGGTCGCAGACTCGGTTGCACTTCCAAGGACTTCTGCGCTTGATCATGTGCTCAATCACTGATGCAGGGGTGGATCAATCACAGTTCCAGAGACGACCTTCTCCATATCAGGTGCACTGTGCTCGATCGCAGTTCCAGGGACTACCTCCGTTGCCGCCTGAGTCTGGGAACGTGTCACCATCTTTCGGGGCCGGTTTCTTCACATAATCATCCATTTGGGTCTTCCTCATATACTCCCAGGCATTGTAGTCTACATCATCTTCCCCAAGTTGAACAGAATTTGCCCTCGAATTCGCATCCTCCTCCGACGAGTCTTCCATAAACAGCACAAGATGCTTGACATTGAAAACATCTGACGTCTTGATGTGGCTGGGCAATTTCAACTGATAAGCATTGTGGTTGATCTTCTTCATAATCTCTACCAGACCAATCTTGCAAGCCGCTAGCTTATTGTACTCACCAATAGGAAATCTATCTTTAGTTAGAACTGCCCACACAAATTCACCTTCGTCAAATTCCAAAGCACGCCGCTTCTTGTCCGCATCCGCCTTGTACTTCGCCGTTGATTCTTGTAGGTTCTTGATGGTTAACTTGTGACCCTCTTGTATTTGAGCAATAAGATCCTCCACCTTGGTGTGTATCCTTTTTAAATCGGGAGAGGTGCTTAATCCAGTGGTGCTCACGGATTACTCCCATAGATGATGGTGAGCGAACTAAAGCCGGTGCTTCGGTTGACGGACCAATTGCAAGCAAACTCAGCTTGGTACAACTGCTGGTCCCATGACTTGAGGTGCTCACTCACCAATCTCGTAAGCAACGTCCCCATTGACTGATTATCAACCTTCGTTTGCCCGTCTGCTTGTGGGTGGTAAGCTCTACTAAAATCAAGCCTTGTGTGAGATAATTGCCATAAGCACCGCCAAAAGTGGCTAAGGAATCGCGTATCGCAGTCTAAAACTATGGACAATGGTAAGCCGTGGAGGCGGTAGACCTCACGATAATACAATTGTACCACGTTCACGGCATCGGCAGTCTTTTTGCATGCAACAAAATGAATCATCTTAGAAAATTGATCAACTACCACAAAGATGGAATCATTACCTTTTTGGGTCCGAGGTAAACCCAACACAAAGTCCATGCTCACATTAGTCCATGGGCCCTCCGGAATAGGTAGCGGCATATATAAATCGGCATTTGTAGCCACTCCTTTTGATACTTGGCACACCCTACAACAGCGTACCAATTTCTCCACCTCCTTCCTTATGCTTGGCCAATAAAACTTCTCCACCACTAGCTGGAAAGTCTTGTCACGCCCCATGTGCCCTTCATTATGGCGCTCTTGAATAATCCTCAACAGGAGACTGCTGTCGGGAATGCACAGCTGAGTGCCCTTGAAGAGGAACCCATTATGTAGCCCAAAATCACTCCAAACTCCCGAAGACACATCATCAGTAATAGGGCCAAAAAGAGAGTCAGTTGATAAAGAATCCTTTAAAATGTCAAAACCAATTACCTTATTCTCCATGGTGGTCAAGAGCGTCGACTTCCAGCTAAGGGTGTTGGACACTTTGTTCAAGGTTCCCGACTTGTGTTTGATGGTGAAGGAGAATTATTGCACATATGCAGCCCACTTTGCATGCCGGGAGGATAGTTTATCTTGACTATTGAGGTGCTTCAACACCTCATGATTTGAGTACAAGATAAAATCATTGTAGGCTAGGTAAGAGCTCCAATGCCTCAATGATTGCACCAATGCTTAAAACTCCACATCATAGGTGCTATAGTTGAGCCTTGAGCCACTCAACTTTTCACTAAAGAATGCCATCAGTCTTCCCCCTTGACTCAATACCGCTCCAATGCCGACTTTGGAAGTGTCACAATTCAACTCGAATGACAATTCAAAATACGGAAGGACAAACAATGAGGCCGATGTCAACTTAAGTTTAATCAACTCAAATGCTTCAGTAGCCGCCTCACTCCAAGAGAATTTTCCTGCCTTCATGCACTTCGTGATAGGCGCCATGGTGGTGCTAAAATCATGAATGAAACGCCTATAAAATGAAACCAATCCATGGAAACTTCTCACCTCATGTAATGTAGTAGGAATGGGCCAATCCCGAACGGCCGCCACTTTCGATTCGTCCACCGCCAACCCGTCTTTAGACACCACATAGCCAAGAAAAAGTACCAAATCTGTCATAATGAGCACTTGGCCGGCGATGCGTAGAGCTTCTCTTTTTGGAGCAATTGAAGTACTTCCCTCACATGTTGAATATGTGTCTCTCTAGCGGGGCTGTACATAAGTACATCATCAAAGTATGCTATTACGAACCTCCCAATAAAAGGCAAAAAGACTTGGTTCATCACTCTCATGAATGTGCTAGGTGCATTAGATAATCCGAATGGCATCACCAACCATTCAAAGAGCCACTCCCGCGTGTTAAACACTGTTTTTCACTCATCACTTGGCCACACCCGAATTCGATGATATCCACTCCTTAGATCCAGCTTGGTGAATATCACTGCCCCGCTCAATTGGTCCAACAAATCATCCAACCGGGGAATAGAAAACCGATACCTCATAGTGATCATGTTGATGGCTCTACTATCCACACACATCCTCCATGAACCATCCTTCTTAGGAGTGAGTAAAGTCAGTACCGCACATGGACTCAAACTCTCTCGAATATGCCCTTTGGCCAATAACCCCTCCACTTGTCGCCTCAACTCTTCATGCTCTTTAAGGCTCATGCGGTAGTGTGGTTGGTTAGGTAGACTCGATCCCGACACCAAATCAATTTGGTGTTGTATGTCACGAAAATCGGGTAGCTCATAGGGTAATTCCACCGGAAATACGTCTGCAAATTCTTCTACTAACCCCTTGGCTTCTTCCGAAACCTCTTCTATTTTATTGCCCTCTTTACCCATTAGTAGATACCCACAATCCGATTCTAGCATCTCCTCAATGAACTCATGTCTGGTCAACAGCGTTTGACTCATCCTTATTGAAGGTTTGGGCCCTTCTCCTAGACCATGTAGGAGAGTAAGCTTCACATTGTCCACCAAAAAATTGTAGGTGTTCCTCCTTCCGTCATGATGCACATTTCTATTATATTGCCATGGCCTCCCGAGTAGTATGTGGCATGCATCCATCACCACCACGTCACACCACACCTTATCCTTATACCTCTTCCCAATGGAAAAATTCACAAGGAAACGTTTAGATACAATTACCTCGTTGGCCTTTTTGAGCCACTCCAAGCGATATGGTGTAGGGTGCTTCTTCGTCTCAAGGCCCAACTTCTAAACCGCTTCTTCAGCCATGACATTCTCACAGCTGCCCCCATCAATAACAAGTTTGCATCCCTTACCTCCAACCGTGCAAATTGTGTGGAAAAGATTGTGGCGCTGCTCGTCATCCCCCACTACCTTTCGAGGTGTATAACATATCCTCCTAACCATCAATAGAGGAGTGTCATCCCTAGTAGTAAATTCTTCGTCGACTCCACCGAAGTTGTCGAAATTTGCTTCTTGATCCTCTCCATAGCCTTGCTCATTGAAGGCTTTTCCCGAATCCACGAATAGGCCCTTACCATACTTCTCCCCCTTCCGACAATCTGCCATCCGGTGACTCGACTCCCCACATCAAAAACACTTGGGACCAGTTGTAGCCCCGCGTCGGCTTGGTTGCCCCACGATTGTGGGATTTTTACTTGGACCGGTCAATTGAGGAATGGTTTCCCAATCTGTGAACGGACCCTTGATCGGTTGTAGCTTCCACCACCGCCACGCCCAAATGTGTTTAAAGTCCTTTGTGCCGACGCCTTCTTGATTAACAACGCCCTTTGGTGGGCCTCCGACACCTTGGTGGAGTCAAAGAGGGTAAATGTATCTTGGATTTGTGGCCGCAAACCCCCAATATATCGGGACACTAATTGTTTATCCAATTCGGACAAATCAACTGGTGTCAATAACTTGTAGAACTCTTCCGTGTACTCATCCACGGACTTTGAACCTTGACTCCAATTGTGCAGCCGTTGATACATGGTTCGGAGATAATTGTTGGGCAAAAAGGCGGGTCGCATCTTCCTCAACAATTTATCCCAATTGTTGAGCTTTCTCTTGCCTTTTCTCGCCTTAGCTTGCTTCAATTGCTGCCACCATGCCGCAGCCTTTCCTCGGATCTTGGTTGCGACCGAAGAAACTCGTCGATCTTTCAGTACCCCTTTGAAGTCGAGAATCTTCAATTGCCACCACCCAATCCAGGAATTTCTTGGGTTGAAGACCCCCTTGGAATTCTGGAATCTCAAGTTTGAATTCGCTCTCCCACCGATTAGCATAAGCTTGTGCAGGGGGTCAACGGCCCAGCGTGTGGCGCTCCGCAAAAGGGCTTGCACATCCATACCTGTCGTCACCTTCGTCTTCCTCCTCCAACACATGTGGTGGGGGTCGCAGTCGACTCTAGTCATGGAGGCGTGCGTCGGCCAGTTGGGTGGTGAGGTCTTCAATCTGATCCCTCATAACCGCAACCTGCCCTTCCTCACGTCTTCCCAGTGTCTCTTGTTCTTCATGAATTGAATCATCACGTTCATACACGTCGTGCAAGCTTGCAAAGCGGTTGCCCTTCCTTCCTCTTGTGTTTGGAGCTATGGAAAGTGACTGAGCTTTGATACCAACTGATGCAGCCTAACTAAGTGGGAAGATAAATAATTCTTAGATCTTGAGTCTATCAAGGATTTGAGAATTCTTCTAAAAACTATAGAGTCTATCTAAGGTTTTAAGGCAAAATATGAAGAAAACTCCTCTGAGTAATTCTTATTTAGAGAAAACTGATCAAATAACATAAACTGTCTTTTCAAGAGGCTATAATCATATATTTATAGCCCCAAGACTCCTAATACTAATAAAGGACTGAAGTAAGGCTCCCAAAACCCTAATCCTAATAAAACAAGTAAACAAAGTCAATTAAAAGCAAAAAATAGCGAAAAATTAACATAGATTACCCCGAGTGCGCTCGATCGCAGGTATAGTGCAATCGATCGCACTACCAGGGACTTGTGCGCTCGACCATGCGCTCGGTCGCACTTCCAAGGACTTCTGTGCTTGATCATGTGCTCGATCGCTGATGTAGGGGTGGATCGATCGTAGTTCCAGAGACGACCTTCTCCATATCAGGTGCACTACGCTCGATCGCAGTCAAGGTGCGATCGATCGCAATTCCAGGGACAACCTCCGTTGCCACGCGAGTCTAGGAACGTGTCACCATCTTTCGGGGCGTCTTCATACAATCATCCATTCGAGTCTTCCTCATATACTCTAAGACATTGTAGTCTACATCAAGCTTCCATCATACCTTTTGTTGTTTCATGTTCTTCAAAAAGAGGAATGATATTATCCTTCATGTTGTGTAGAAGGGTAGCTCTTGCCATACGGTTATCTTCTTGCCATTTTTCTTGTTTTTTGACAACCTCTGCATCATTTACACCATCTAATTCTAGTTTTACAGAATTAAGAGTGTATAATATTTTCTCATGCATTAGTACAAAAGAAATTTTCCGTTTCCACATTCTAAAATTGATGCCATTACAGTTGAAAAAGGGGAAGAAAAACCTGATCTTTTTGAGTTTTCTAGGACAGATTCTTTGTCTTTCTCTCAAATTGGCAAAATTTCCTTGCTCTTTAGGGATGATTCTTCAACATGCTAAAAACCTGGTGGTGTTGTCGCTTCCCTCTTGTAGAGAAATTGTTTCTCAGTTTTTGTTGGTGGAGATTCCAGATAAGTATTCCAATAATTTTTCTCCAATAAATAACGTCTCTTCAAAACTTCAACACTGTTTGAATATTGAAAACCCCCCAATGTAACAGTAAGGAGTTTCACGTTTGGATTGCCAACCATTTGTTGGAGATTGTAGAAAGCTATTGTCGATGCCAATCCCACTACTTGTCTATTGATTGTTTGGATAATCTGTCATATGGATAATCTGTCATATGAAAGTTTGATAATCTTCATATTGTGTAGATTCTTCTACAGATTTTTCTTCAATTTGTTGTTTCTCTTTGTTGTCCATTGTTCGTTGGGCTCTGATACCATTGTAGGAAAATATAATGATGATCTTCGTAGAAGGATTTTGTCCCGTGAGGATAAAAATCCTATAGAGGACTAAAGAGAAGAGAAGAGAGAAAAATAGATATTGTATAAAAATGCTTGGAATGAATAATTACGTACTGTCTTTCTCTTTATATAGTAGTCTAATACAACTCTTCATCAAGAGTTGTATTTGTTCTCTTATACCTCTATGAAAATTATCACCTTCTATAGAGATGATTAGGTGTGGGGATGACCATACTAATTATGGTGTGATCACCCCTACATATATAACATATACTTTCAAACACAAGTTGCAGTGTTAACCCTGCCCTTGGTGGTACAAAATTCATGCATACGATATATATATATATATATATATATATAAGTGTCACCCTCTGAAGGGTGACCCGAACTGTTCAAGCATCACCTTCCAAAAGGTGACGTGTGGCTCTAAATGTCACATTCTAATTTCGTTTTAACTGCACAAATGTCACTACTATTGAGTCCAGTCACTATGTTTAGAATCTTTTGGTAAGTGTCACTATGCAAACGTCACTACATCAATAATGACATTTTTTTTAGCTTAAAACGTCATATTCCAAGAGTCACTATATATGGTTTTTTTTTTGTAGTGTATTGACAATCATAATTCAAGTTCCAGTTCCAAGAACCTGTATTCCAATCATATTCTAGTTTGGAAACACCATGGTCGGGATGAAGCATGGAGACTTAGGCTTTAGATTTGAGCATCCAGAAATTTCTAGCACTCTCATCGCCTTGACTATTGTTATCAAGCCTCAAGCCCATCTGCCAACTCTATCTCATATGGAGGAGAGTTGGATTTTTCAAGAGAGATTCTTCAGTACATTCAAACTTAGCACAGATTTACGGCATCTATCTTGAGGAAGAGAATATATTGGAGGAGGTAAATTTTTTGGTTAATACCATAGAAATTGTTGAAGAGAATGATGTCCACTGTGTGTTTGATGAAAGTCCAAAGAGTGAAATATCTCACTAGGTTCTTGAGAAAATTATTTACGTTGATTTCATAGGGCTTGAATTTTTTGTAGTCAAATTTTCATAAATAAAATCTTGAAGTTAGTTTTGGCGGGTTGGAGGACAATTTGATTATGTTCTAGTCTAGAAAGAATTGTTCATTTTTTGAGAATTTTTATTCATAGTGAATTTAAGACAATAAATCAAGAGCATATAAAGACTAATTTATCTCAAACCGGTGTGACAAACTTCAAATCTACTATTTAGAGTCATGTTGTGATGGGTTGCAAGTTGTTTCTCTTCTGGTATCATGTTTGTTAGATCGGGCCTTTAACCATCTCATCTATAAACCAATTGGTGTTCAGTGAGGGAAGCCAAACTCTTTTATGGAATTCAAAATCGCACCCCGCAAGGCATGTTTTAAGAGCCATCTAAGTGAGCAGAACGGCATTATTGAACCTCAACAATCCCTTCCTCAACATAACGCTCCCACGATTCAAACCCATGACCCTTGCTCTGATACCATTTATGGGATCTAACTTTTGACCATCTCATCTAAAAACTAATTGGTATTCAGTGAGGGAAGCCAAATTCTTTTATGGCATTCAAAATCGCACCCCGCAAGGCATGTTCTAAGAGTTGTGCAAGTGAGCAGAGCAGCATTATTGAACCTCAACAAAGTTGTTTTGGTGTTGAGAAATATATGATAGAAGAAATTGACTGGACATATGAAAGATTGAGGCAAAGATGATTTGAATTTGATGACGAATTCTTTTCAACCCACAGAGCCTGATCCTGAAGAATTAGCATATGAGTTGTCGGTATAATACCGAATTGATGGTGCTAGAATCTCCTGAGAGAGAAGATCAGCACAAGCATGACTAGAGTTGGGCTTAAGTTTTGAGGATTAGTTTGAAAATAACATCTTTTCGCTTTGTCTACAAGTATTTTGCCTTGTTCCCATGTCTCGGGACTATTTTTGTATTTTTGTATTTTTGTATTTTTTTTGCTTTTTATCCAAGTATTTTTATTGGAGAAGACTCAAAATTAGCCTATATAAAGGCATATGGCATGTGTTCTTTTTCAATTCAGTTTTAAAGTATTAACCAATTCGATTTCATTGTTTCCGTTTGGTGCCATACGCTAGCTGTTAAAACAATTATAGTTCTGTTTGACATTTTGTAGCTTGCATCATAAAGCATAGACTTCGAACTTTGACAAAGAGAGATTTAAAACAGCAGTAGTTCTTCCCACATTTAGAATTATGTTATTTTAAAGTTTTATATGAATATAATATGTTTCAAAAACAAATATAAATGCCCATATATAACGTAACATCATCATGACTCTGCATTCTTAAATTCAAAACTTTGGTGTAATAAGGTCTTTTGTCTAGAATCTAGTGAGTTCTCTCTTGAAAAATTCATCGTGTAGATCCCAAAATGTCTAATCAAAGTTGTTAGTTCTTGTGTTGGCTTAATTCAGTTCCAAAATGCAGATACTACTGTTCACGGCTCAAATACTGATATAGAATGCTCAGAATCCAATCTCCACCGTTCATAATGTAGATTCATGTGTTATGAACGTCCCTGCAAAATTTCAGCTCAATCGGACCACAAACGCCCATCGATCGGAGTTGTTGATGAAGACTGGACAGTCCGGGTCCGGACCTCCAGAATCCGGGTCCGGACCCCATTTCTAGAAACTTGATTTTTCAAGTAGGGTCCGGACCTCAATTCCCCGGGTCCGGACCCCAGTTCCCGAAAGTGCATTTTATGAGGCCTGTCCGGACCTCAGATCTGCAGGGTCCGGACCTGGCTGACTTATTAGGGTTATTTTCTATTTAAACACGATTTTGCTACATTTACAAGTACGTATTTTATTGAGCAAATATCTGGGTGCTTAGAGAGAGAGAATTTGTTTTAGATTATTGTTGAAGAGAAAATACGTGAAGCCAATCGTAGTTCCGGTGAAAGGAAATCTTTTAGAAGAATCGTGCCAGATGTTCTGGAAAGGGCTACTGAGGTAGAAGTCAAGTGGGTCACTTGTCGTGTGCAAGGAAGAGTCAAAGGTTTTGTTATTCTTCTTGTATTCCTTATTCTTCTATATAGTGAATTGATTTCCTGGGTTTGACTGCCCCGGAGAGGTTTTACATTTAGAGAGTTCTCTAAATGGTTTCCTCTTCGTAACCAAATTTCTGTGTTCTTGATTGCATATTTCATATCAGTATTTGGTTGACCTTTTAACTGCTTAGTTAGATCTGCTTTCTAGTTATTTTCTGTAAAACTCCTAGACGTGTGAGTAGGTGATAATTGGAGTCGTTTTAGAATTTTCAATTGGTATCAGAGCGGGTTCACTCTGTGAAGGATTTATTTCCTGAGTGTGATCCGAGACTCCATATCAAATGTCTCATACTGTTGCTCCTAATTCTCTTCCCGTCTTTGACGGAACAAATTATACGCTTTGGAAAATTCGTATGAGAGCATATTTTAAATCCATTAATGTTTGGCATATTGTTGAATCTGGATGGACACGTCCAGAAAAAGCAATAGCTGAATGGACAACAGAGGAAAAGAATAATGCTACTGCGAATGACAAAGCTATAAATGCTATTTACATCTCTGTTTCAAATGAGGAATTTTCTAGAATTTCTAGATGTGAAATAGCTAAGGAAGCCTGGGAAACTTTAGAAATCACACATGAAGGAACTAAGGTTGTTAGAACTTCAAAAATTCAAATGTTGGTTTCTCAATTTGAGGAGATTAGAATGCAGGAAGATGAAACTTTTGATGAATTCTATTCAAAGCTTAGTGCCATTAGAAACTCTACCATTAATTTGGGAAAGAAAATGGATGATGCTAAAGTGGTGAAAAAAATCTTAAGATCTTTGCCTGAGAGGTTTATTCCCCAAATTGCTGCTATACAACAGAGCAAGGACTTAGATACTATGAGAGTAGAAGAACTTGTAGGTTCCCTTCAGACCTTTGAGCTAATTCTTCCTAAACACAAGAACACCAAAAATATTGCTCTTAAGGCAAAAAATGTTAAGGTTGACTCTTGTGGTTCATCTGATGAGGATTCTGGAAATGAGGAAGAAATTGCTATGTTTGCTAAGAAGTTTAGGAAATTCTTTAGAGCCAAGAAAGGAAATCTTAGAAATAGCAATTCACAATTTTCTGAGAAATCTAGAAATGAGAATGTTGAGAAAGGAAAGTCACCTAAAGGTATCAAGTGTCACGAATGTGGAGGACATGGACACATTCGTGTTGACTGTGCTAACTTGAGAAAGTCAAATGGCAAGGCATTTAATGTGACTCAAAGTGATGAGTCAGACAAGGACGATGCTGAACAAGGAGTTAATTACTTAGCATTTGGAGTTAGTTATGAGAGTGAGCATGAGAATAGTGAGTGTAATTCTCAAGACAAACAAGGTGTGTCCGATAATGATTCGGAAGAAGAAGATGATTTGCAAAATGCTTATAATAATCTCTTTGTGGAATACACTAAACTGAAAAAGCTGAATAAGCAGCAATTGAAGAAACTCAATGAGGTTAATCTTGAAAATGATCAACTTTCTGTCACCTTAACTGATTCTCTTGCTACTCATAATACTTTGATGTCTGAAAATCAAATGCTAATTGCCAAAGTGAAATCCTTAGAGAATGAACTGAATGAATCAAAGAATCATTTAACAAAATTCTCTAGTGAAAAGCTAAATCAAATGCTACATAATCAGAAACATTCGTTTGATAGAACTGGATTGGGTTTTGATAAATCTGCTATTTTATCTACTAATGTTGCTTCTTCTTCAAAGATGATTTTTGTGAAACCAGTGAACAAAGAAGATAGCTTGGCTGAAAAGAAGGTAATTTCTCCTCAAATTTCCAAAGATGGAAAAGGTAAGGGAACTCTAACTGATTCCTATATGTCTAGTTCTAAGTCGAGAAGTATGCACATGTTAAGGAACCAACCTTCTCAAAGGTTTATTC
Source organism: Corylus avellana (assembly GCF_965113065.1). Taxonomy (NCBI): domain Eukaryota; kingdom Viridiplantae; phylum Streptophyta; class Magnoliopsida; order Fagales; family Betulaceae; genus Corylus; species Corylus avellana. The sequence continues at coordinate 17,857,588 of NC_142490.1, read as the reverse complement.
CTACGTGTCATAACTGTGGTAAGATTGGACATATTCGTCCTAAGTGTTTTCAGCTTAACAGTCATGAGCCTAAAAGAGAATATTTCCATTCTAGAAATAGTTATGAGAAATTATTCAACATGATGAGAGACGTAGTAACACGGTTAGATGTCTTGGATAAGAGTTACACAGTTGTCCCTGATGTGAAGAAAGTTTGGGTCAAGAAGATTAATACCATTCACCCATTGAGGGGGAGTGGTAATGGACTCACCTAGATTAGGTGGGCACATAGACCATGCCTAGAAATTGAGCATATTGATATTTGTCTATAGCTGTTCTAGGGCATTTTTTTCTTAATTTTTGTTTGCTTTGTTTTTATTTTCTTTGATTATTTTTTATTCTTTTAGATTGTTTTAATTGTTAGATACTCAGTTTCTCATGTCTTGTGCTCAAATGAATATTTTACATATGAGTGGGGTCAATATTTCTGCAATTTACATCTATTGCTCCATATGTTTCTGATATACCTTGTTTTTCTGAAGACTGTTAAAGGAGTAAGAGTCAGTTTTTCTCATGTTCGAAATTGTGCACTTTTTGCCCCATTAGGTTTAGATTTTTGTTATATGTTTGGAAATTTGGAGAAAACATTTTGTTTGGAAGATAGGCAGTGTAGAATCTTGCCACTTGACCAACTCGTTAGTTGAACCTAGCTCCAAAAAAATTCCACCATTTTCCAACAAAAAAAAAAAAAAAAAAAAAAAAAGGGCATAAAATAAGCTCAGATGATTTCATTTTGCTTCTGTCTGTCCCTAAAGAAAGAATCAGTGATCAAATCATTGCGGAAATAGATGATTACTAAAGGACATGGTAAAAGAAAATGATCAGTCTCAGGGAGAGTGTATCGGATGAGGGAATCTAGGTCCTAACATTATAAGGTTTTACTGTGGTTTGAATCAGACTGTTGGTCTTCCTTTACAAAATGTCTGCCTAGATTTACCTTTCATTGATGAAATCTTAGTTAATGGGAGTACTCACACACTACACCATCACATGAGATTTCTGATTATTGCCTACTTGACTGAATTCACAGACCAAGGTTGTGTCATGCATATGGTACATTTACGGTGTAAGTGTAGCTTGTTGATCACTCCGAATTGTTCAGATATTCATACGAGCATGCATGATCTATTGCTTATCTATACAAGTTTTCTTTGGTGTTTTGTTTTTTTTTTTAAAAAAAAAGAAAAAGAAAAGAAAAAAAAAAGAAAAAAAAAAAAGGAAAGCTTTTGGATATTCATTGTGCAATACATGAGTCTTTGATGTGTTATCATGTGTGTTCATTTAACTTTTAAAGGGGGAGAAACATGCTTTGCATTTCCAGTTTCCTGTTGTTAATTGAGTCATACATTGAGGGGGAGTTTTGTTGATGTTTCTTTATAATCACGCATCATTTTTTTTCATGAGTTTTATTTATGTCTTCTTGTTCCACATATGCCTTGATGTATTTTGTGAAGTGTTTCAGGAAACATGAAGACCTTTTGTCATTCTGTGACAAAAAGGGGGAGTAAATATGGGGAGATGATGGGATTGGCTCGACATTTTGGTTTTGTCACTGAATTGCCAAAGGGGGAGTTTGTTAGTTCTTGTGTTGGCTTAATTCAGTTCCAAAATGCAGATGCTACTGTTCACGGCTCAAACACTGATATAGAATGCTCAGAATCCAATCTCCACCGTTCATAATGTAGATTCATGTGTTATGAACGTCCCTGCAAAATTTCAGCTCAATCGGACCACAAACGCTTATCGATCGGAGTTGTTGATGAAGACTGGACAGTCCGGGTCCGGACCTCCAGAAGCCGGGTCCGGACCCCATTTCCAGAAACTTGATTTTTCAAGCAGGGTCCGGACCTCAATTCCCCGGGTCCGGACCCCAATTCCCGAAAGTGCATTTTATGAGGCCTGTCCAGACCTCAGATCTGCAGGGTCCAGACCTGGCTGACTTATTAGGGTTATTTTCTATTTAAACACGATTTTACTACATTTACAAGTACGTATTTTATTGAGCAAATATCTGGGTGCTTAGAGAGAGAGAATTTGTTTTAGATTATTGTTGAAGAGAAAATACGTGAAGCCAATCGGAGTTCCGGTGAAAGGAAATCTTTTAGAAGAATCGTGCCAGATGTTCTGGAAAGGGCTACTGAGGTAGAAGTCAAGTGGGTCACTTGTCGTGTGCAAGGAAGAGTCAAAGGTTTTGTTATTCTTCTTGTATTCCTTATTCTTCTATATAGTGAATTGATTTCCTGGGTTTGGCTGCCCCGGAGAGGTTTTACATTTAGAGAGTTCTCTAAATGGTTTCCTCTTCGTAACCAAATTTCTGTGTTCTTGATTGCATATTTCATATCAGTATTTGGTTGACCTTTTAACTGCTTAGTTAGATCTGCTTTCTAGTTATTTTCTGTAAAACTCCTAGACGTGTGAGTAGGTGATAATTGGAGTCGTTTTAGAATTTTCAAAAGTGAAATTATTAATAGTAAAGATTTAATATTATGAACTTTTAAAGAAATTCAAAGGATTAGAATATTCCTCAAGGAGTACTTACCACTGGACAAATTTTTAAACAATCTAATTTCTTTTCAAAGTTATCTTTTTCAACCAATTATACAATTAAAACTGTCGTATAAGAACATTACTGGAAACCAACTTCAAAAAAATATCATTAAATAATGAGTGTCCTTAAGTTGAATCTCTACGTTTATTCCCTAAAGAAATAATAAATAGACGTAGAGAAAAGTATTAATTTTTATATATTGGTCTTGTTCAGGTAAATGTTAAACCTTTAATCAGACAAAAGTGTTTTGTTGTGTTTAAGAGATGTCAGACATCATAATTTATATATATATATAATTCATTACTAGGAATGAATCAAGTTTGTATGACGGACCTATATATTTATTTCAAGGAAGACTACATTCTCATTAAAAGTTGATTTGAGTAAAATTGTCCCAATGTGATTAATTTAGTGCAATAATTAAAAAAAAAAAATTAAAAAAATTGACATGCTATAGCATCTATGTGCCTGCAGATGGACATGTATCACATGTCTATGTGACTGCATGTGGAGTACTGCAAACAATTAGAGGGCACTCACCCACATTAAGTTAATCCATAAATCCTAAACCAAACCCATTTATGATATATGTATATGATTTTCAAGGCAGTGTAATCATCACATACTAGAAGCCCTCTGAGGTCTACTCATTTTTGTAAACTGACCAGCTGACATATTGTATCCAGTTGTAATTTAATACTAGAAGAACATTACAAGAAGTTGCTCTCCATAATACGCCAGCAATATTTTACTTTTGTGTGAGCAATTGAGTCGCTTATATATGATCAATCCATGCATGCATATGTCGCATTAGCACCTTTTATTTCTGAAATTTAGTAATGTATTATTAATGCATGTGATGCGCTAATCTTTTAAGATTAGTTTAACAACCCAAATAATGTCTGCAACCCAAATAAATTTACAACAACGGTGGCGGTCGGTATATATATATAGGAGTTTATGCATTCGAGTTTTGTTTATCGAGAAATCAGTAATGTACGTATATGATAGAATTATGAGTATGTCAAAATATGGCAAGTGATTCAAGGCACATTCTTCCATGCAATTGTAAATCATTTGCAGCTCAATTCAAGCACTTTGGATTCTGTCACCCCTCACCCATGGTCTGACAACTTTTGCCTAAACAATTTTCTACATCTTATAACAAAGTACAGCACAGAAGCTTCTTTTGTCTCCCCTTAATTACCTCACCTCTCTCTCTCTGTCTCTCATAGTTGTACTTGGAGCCTGCTAAAAGATTAGTCAAATTAACACAACAAAAGATCCTGGGAAATATATATATATAGGAGTAAAAGAAGAGGAAGAAAGACGCACTAACGTGCCCTCGATATATATAATTAAACAGTTTCTTAATTTTGTGTGATATATATATATATATATATAAACTCCAAAGTTAGCAATAAAAAAATAATCATAATAAAACTATCACATAGTCTAATTTTGGGAAAACTTCACTTCCCACCTGTGACCTTCTATTACTTTTTCAATTATACTCTTAAACATTAAAAGTGTCGAAAGAATATTATCATTAAATAATGATCGGTATGAATCTTTACATTTATTCTCTAAAGAAACAATGGATAGACATCAGAAAAAGTTTTTTAGATTTTGTTAATTTGTTATCTAGATCTCCTGTCCTAGCTAGTTATTCATATTGTCCTTTCCAGTAAATGAATGCATAAGATTTCATGCATTTTTCTCTACCTTTCAAACTAGCTAGCTAGGTTCATCTATAAAATTCTCATCTTAATTGGACAGGCTCGTCTAATGATATGTATATGATTTCAAGGCAGTGAATACTTCTTGATCCTTATATTGTCCAGTACTACTAGAAGCCCTCTGAGGCCTACTCATTTTTGTAAACTGACCAGCTGACATAGTGTACCCATTTGTAATTTAATACTAGAAGAACATTACAAGAAGGTGACAGCAAAACTGATCGACCAGCTGACATATTGTACCCATTTGTAATTTAATATTAGAAGAACATTAGAGGAAGGTGTCGTATGTTGTAAGAACAATTATAGTTTTGTTTGATATTTTATAGTTTGGATCAGAAAGCATAAAATTTGAACATTGACAAAGAGAGATTTAAAACAGGAGTAATTCTCCCCTCATTTAGAATTATGTTATTTTAAAGTTTTATATATATGAGTACTATGAATCTCTACATTTATTCCCTAAAGAAATAATAAATAGACGTAGACAAAAGTAATAATTTTTAAATGTTGGTCTTGTTCGTCAGGTAACTGTTAAACCATTAACCAGGCAATGATTAACTGCGCGCTAGTGTTTTGTTGTGTTTAAGAGATGAGAGACATCATAATTTACATAATTCATTATTAGGAATGGTTGATTCAAGTTTATATGAATTGAAGGACCTATTTATTTCAAGGAAGACTACTTTCTCATTAAAAGTTGATTTGAGTAATAAAAGAGTAATGCTATATATATAAGAATCATATTCCTCTATGATGTGACCTTTAAATTTATCATTGGATTTGGGGATTATCCAATATTCAATTAATGATTAAATGGTTAACTTTATTTCTTCTTATCAGCTTAAGCTTTTAGGATATGTGGTGATTTAACATAGTATCAGAGTCAAAGTTCACGGGTTCTATTCTTGACTTCATCAAATCACCCCTCATTTAAATTAAATATTTTACATGTTGGGCATCACCTATTAAGAAGGGAGTTTGAGCCCATACGTGAGAGAAAAAGGATCCTCTTAATTTCAAGTGAAATGGAGATGATCTATTTAGTGCATTTTAGAGGGCAATATTGTCCATTTATTTTTTGGGCAAAATATTTTGAATAAGTATGCCCTCCTAATTGCACTAGATAGATACTCTCCATTTTACTTGAAATGGAGAGGATCCGTTTCCCACGTGAGAGGGGTGTTAAAGTGTTTATTAAATGATTAAATTTACCTCTTCCTATCAGTTTAAGCTTTATCATTTATCCTCTTTTAAATTATATATTTCATATGTTGGGCCTCACCTATTATAAGAGAGTTTGAACCCACACATGAAAAACTTTTAGAGCAAGTGGTGATTTAACATCCAGTTCCAATTATTTCTGATAATACAGTTAACAGCTTCACTTTTACACCTCTACTTACATATGGACAACAAAGAATGAGACAGCACTCACACTAGAAGCCGGTCTCTTGGGTCTACTCATTTTTGTAAACTGACCAGCTGACATAATATTCTACCCAGTTGTAATTTAATATTACTAGAATAAGATTACAAGAAGTTCCTCTGCATAATACGCCAGGAATATGCTTTCTGTGAGCTTGGGACACTTATGATCAAGCCATATGCATGTCGGGCTAGATTTGCTCTTTCTAAAATTGTTTAATTTTTTTTTTTTTGAAGAAACAAAAATTGTTTAATTTGTTAATGCATGTGTTGCACTAATATTTTAAGATTAGTTTAACAACCGAAATAATGTTACAAAAAAAATTTCTCAATTAACCACGAGACGCTAATGAAATATCCCTAATAAATCAATGCAACGGCGAACTTGAAATAAATCTTTACTTTAAAATTGACTTTATAAACATATCAAGAAAATTTTCGGCTAGGTTTATGTGGACCTCTGCTCATCGAGTCATAAAAAAGAGGTATATATAAGATAAAGATCTTTTCGGAATGAGCCGAAAATAACTTAGTTATCACCATAAAAATGGATAATATATAACAGTATATGGTTTTAAATGTCAAATTGCTAAAAGATGCTACATACCAAGGCTCCGAGTTTTTTATATAGACTATAGTCGTTGAGCATTGAATGCATGCTGGGTAATCCCTGGTTTATCTAGACCTTTAAGTTAGGGAGGGGCTTTGGCAAAGCTGAATGTGAAGAGGTCTCATACCACTTCTGATCAGTTGTAGTAATTGATGTGACTTTAGTTTTGTCCGAGTAATGTGAGCAATTTTAGGTGGTCTACTTGTGTCTTACGAAAAATGATGTGGCTATTAAAATCACCATTGGGCTTGTAATTGATCAAATAGTGATTTTAATAGACTTCATTTTTAGTAAGATACAAGTAGATTTTCTAGAATTACTCAAGTAATATAAACAATCAGTTAATCGTTTCAATGGATCCGGATCCCCTCCTATTAGTGGGATAATTGGAGATTCTCCTTCTATACCTTGACAGTGCCGAATAGGAGCTCACATTCATTAGCGTATCTTTTACAAGGTCTACCCCATTGATGACGAGATCTTGAAAGGATCCTGTCAAACAAATTGAATGAAGCGATCGGAGTGAACAACTCGATCCCAACCCCAATCGCAAAAGGGTTCCTCGTTAAGGAAACGGTCACCTAGCCTTGATCGTGGCCGGGGCTCGGGGCTTGAAAGTGGTGATTGTAAGTGATTGCTCTCGATTGTTGATGGACTCGCATGGGCTAGGTCCTTTTCTTATAGTCTGGGGTTAAAAGTGGGGGCGCAATTCCCAACATTCAGCATAGTAGCCCTTGAGATTACGTTGTCAGAAACATGTGACATTTTTTTGGGCAAATTTATTTTGTTATAATGTTCAAAAAATTAAAAATTTGTTAAAAGCGTGAAGATACACACTCCCACTCTCATTCACAAATTCTCTAATGTAAAATTTAAAATCATTATTAAATCAAAATCTAATAATAATAATACATCTTAATCCAATGTTGATTTTAAAAGTTACGCAAATGAGTGTGAAAATGAGAATATTAGAGTGTGTGTAGCATTTCTATTGTCAAAATGTTCTTACTTTTGCAATGGGGACTGATTTGACTCAAAGGCCAGATGGACAATAAATTGGAGGATATTAATTCCTTGTCATCAAAAATATAGAAAAAAATTGACAAATTTTTATTTTAGGACAGAGAATTAATTTTTCGTAAGAAATATGCTATTTAGTATTCTCCTAGTAATTTCAGTTGACGGGGCATGCTTAATTTATCATTGATTGTTTCTTTTTTTTTTAAAAGAATAAAAAATAAAAAATAAATTGAGCATGCTATGTCAGTTGAGAATGTTAATAGAAACACTTAGAAAATGTTAAGTAGCATATCTCTTATGATAAAATTTTGTAAAACTCTATTCACTTCTCGATGAGAAATTTTTTTCTTCTAATATATCAATTAGCCCATCAGAATTTTAGGTGTAATCTCACTACTAACACATTTTTCAAAAATAAAGTAAAAAATTAATTTCAAAATTCGAACCAATTTTTAAAAAAGAAGAAAAAAAAATCTCAAAAACACTCTTTAAAACTTTATCAAATTAATTTTTTTAATGGACTCCATGTATAGACCACAAAACAAGATCAGTCCATGTCTCTCGGTCAAAGTTTGACAATTACAGCTGTAACAAATGAGCCCCTCGCAATCAAGCTAGGGCTCCACTTAGATAAGCTCAACTCATAATCAATTCATTTATTAAATAAATAGAGTTTGAACAAATATTTAGACTTATTTATTAAACGAGCTAACCTCGTATAAACTCAACTCGACTCGTATAAATTCTTATAAATTCATTTTTCTTATTTTTGTAATATTATGTTTAACTTTGTAACGAGAACATATTAATTATTTAAAAGATAAAAATAAATTATTTTCGTAATATAATAAATATAGCTTGAATTATTATTATTATTGTGAAGCTTGATATAGATATATGTCTATTTGTGTGTATATGAATGAGTTTACGTATATCTATATATATGTGTGTGTAATTAGTATATATACATACTACAATACAAACATATAAACTTGATATTAGATTATTTAACATTTAAGTTAATTTATCTAATTACACAAATAATAAATCTTTGCAATAATTAAATAACTAATAATTATTATGAATTTGCAAACAATCACGACATTTACATTATAAATAGAATGAATAAATTAATTGAGTAGCTCTCGAATTATAAGCCTTGGTTAGTTCGAAAAATAAATAAACAGAGCTTGGACAAATTATCTAGTTCTGTAATACGCTGAAGTTCGGCAAGTATTTGAAAAACAATTAAACAAATCGAGCTTAACCATTTATTACTTGACTCTGATCAGCTTGATTACCGTGCGGCAACAATTAAAAAAAAATAAGAAACTATATATTTATGCATTGTCTCAGTTTGATTTTAAGGTTTATTTATTTAAATGTAAAATATTTTTAAATACTTGGTTGTGTTTGGGAAATGTGGCTTACCTAAATGTTTTCAGTTAATTGCAAAATACCATTGTTTTTTCTTAATTGTTATTATTTTTATGCCTTTAAATATTTTTATCCATTTAAATCCCTTTGTCAAAAATTTTGCTTCAACAATAAGCACTCATATAATAAAATCATAATAATTTAATTTTAAACTAATTATTAGAATATAAAATATAGTTGGTGAAATGTCTTAAGAGTTCTATATATATATATATATATATATATATATATATATATATATAATATTGATTAATTTAAAACATGTATTCTTGTCCTTATTTATTATTTATTTGTTTGTTTTTCTTCAGCATATAGCATCCCTTGAGACTACGTTGTCACAAACAGCACGTGGCCAAGTTGGGGAAATATATATTTTTATTTTTGAAATCCCTTGTCCACAAACATCTACGCCATAGTGACACACCCTGATGGCACAACAATTCCTCGAAACCCCTTGTCGATCACAGTAATATTATCTGGCATGAGCGGAAGTTTGAATATTAAAGTCTCCATCATAAGAAAAAAAATTGAAATAGAAAATTAACCCAGCTCATTGCCATTGACTTTGTGATAATGATGGGGTCTTAGGTTTTCGTTATAAATATCCTCAAGGCCTTACATAAACTGCATTGCACTCCTTCAGGCTGGATTGATTTGTTGAGGGGGAATTTACCACACCATTCTTGAGTGATTATCTTTTGTATACAGGTATTTGTTTGTCTACTTAATATATACTCTTGTCATGTCTTCGTAATATTGTGTCCATCATTACCATTAAGTACACAAATTATAATAGAAAAATGTTGGGTGATCTCCTAGTGTTCACATCATATCCTTCTGGTCCTAGGTGGATATTAAGAGAACATTAGAAGAGCACATAGTATTCCTCATTATAATATATCATAGTATCTCCAAGAAACCATTTAAATAAATAATTTATGTTATATTTAGCTATTATGTGCTATAATAATGCTCCAACAAAAGTAAAAATTTTTCAAAAATTTGGACAGTAAACTTTCAAATGAAAGTTTACTGCAGCACCTTTAACTATTTTTTTATTCTTTTCTTTCTCCCTTCTTTCACCCTCTCTCTCCTTACAATAAAAAAGAAATAAAAATAGAGATTTTGTTAAAATGTGTGAAGAAAAACTAGTAGTTAAAGTAAAAATTTGTACTTTTTCGATAGTTATTTTAACTACTATTGCTGGAGAGCTATGAGAATTTGAGTTAATTTCTTGAAATTGCTTTGATTTATGATAAATAGCATTGCTAATCAAATTCCTTTTGGAAATTGTGAACCAAAAAAAAAAAAAAAGATGTGGATTTTTGGGTTAAAGTCATATATTTTATTCAGGGAACTAGATATGGAAGATTCAACGTCCCTGGCCAACATATTTTTTGGAAGTAAAATTGCATGTTGAAATTTGTCCAAGGATTATGTTTGATAGACAACAGTTTATCTACTGCATGCAGGTCAAGCGTTTCAACAGTTTATCTACCACATGATCAAATCCTTAGATAGAAATTTTATTTTTTTTCTTTGCATTCTGAGTCTATTTCGCGTACATTTCTATTGAGTTGATATACATGCTATATCTATCCACCATTAGTGTTTTATTTATTTTTTTTTTTTCTTAATTAAGGGTGGATGGATCATATCAACTCAGCAGATATGTACTCAAAATGAACACTAGAATGCAAAGAAACATTTTTGTCTTTTAACAGCCAAAAAGTATAAAGAGAACTAGAAAATAGTCAAAAGCAAAAATAACTTTACTATATGTTCTTAATTTTTGTATATATATTTCAGTAGTATTTCACCTGAAACCTAGTTCGGTCGTACGTAGTATGCCATCTTCTTTTGTTATTTGGAAGATGCCAAAAAAAAAAAAAAAAAATTCAATTCTCTCCACAACATCACAATATTTTTTTCTTTTACATTTTTCATTGTACACGAATTTTAATAATTAACGATAACGAAAACTAGGAAGAAAAATAGAAAAACTAGATATTAGAATAAATTTTTTTAAAAAAATGAAGGCTCACATCGAACTTCTTTATAAGTTTTAAATATGGTATATCAAAATTTCACATGTATTTATTTTCTCAATTTAAACTTAAGTACTAGCTCAAATAATCTTTCTAAATTTTTATACTTGGATTTTTCTTTTATGTTAATGTGTTCAGGTTTTTTCCTTATAAGTTTTTAAATGGGTGAACCTCCGCATCTTCACCAACGACCAAGGGGCAGAAATCGACACCATACAATAGGTTTTTTCCTTTCTATCATCAGCTATATATTTGTTATATTGATGTTAATGAATAATCTTACATTGCTTGTGAACAAGATCTTGAGCATATTTATAAGGAATAGACAACCCTCTCTTATTGAACCGGTTTTATGAGATGAGTTAAGCCCATGAATTTCTTTATTGTATCAGAACTTGTCACATGACGAATGCGGCTCACACTACTTATCCCGTGACAAGGACCAGGAAAAATACTGGCCTGCACGTGAGGGAGGGTGTTGAGGAATAATCTCACATTGCTTGTGAACAAGATCTTAGACATATTTATAAGGAATGGGCAGGACAACCCTCACTTATTGAACCGGTTTTATGAGATGAGTTAGGCTCATGAATTTCTTCAATTGAAACATTGTATATATATCAAGTTATGTCATTAATTTGGGGGTTGTTGAGCATGCATTCTCTGGTGCCATTCGTGATTGAGACTAATTAATTATACTTATGTTAGCTATTGGTAAGACAAGTGAGCAGTAATACCCAAAAGGCGCGCTGGCACCAAATAATGTCATATATATATATATATATATATATATATATATATATATATATATCGTCTATTTGCCATATTCTAATCAACTTGCAATCCATGTGTGCATGTGCGTGTTTGCATGTATCATTATCTGGTTCATAAATTGTTATGATATATATATGGTGTCAGTTTAAAGAAATGACCCTAACATTAATTTGTTATTGACTATACCAGCGGCTACGCCTGAGCAGTTGAGGGAGCGTTTGGAACAAATTGAGCTAAGGTTAAATACTTCGTGCGAAAGCATGCAAACTAAGATGGGTGAACTCACTAACACTGGTTGATTTGTGTCGTGCATTGGCTGGAAATGCAATGGGTACGAACCACTGATGATGAGGATTAGGCTTGGAAGATTGAATTATACTTGTGCTGTATTTGCTGTTTGGTGCACTGTTTTATAACCAAACAAATATATATATATATATATTGTTTATTTTAGTTTTTATGTTGTATATTTGGTTGGACTTTAATGTCGTATCTTTATCACTGTATGTCATGTACCAGCGCTTACGGCTGCGCAGTTGATGGAGGTTTTGGAAGTAAAGAATCGAGAGTTAAAGGATTTGTTGGAAAGCGTGAAAACTAGGATGCATGAACGCGATAACACTCGGACCCAATTAAGTCGTGCAATGGCGCTTGGACGTGGATGATCGTATTATACTTGTGCGGTATTTGCTGTTTGGTGCAGTACTGTTGTATAACCAAACAAATCTATCCTGTTTATTTTAGTTTCTATGACGTTACGCTTGTGCTCTATTTTCTGTTTGGTTATAACCAAACAACTCTATCCTGTTTATTTTATGTTTTCCTTTACCTGTTGCCCGTACATTCTCTCTAGTCTCGTGCACTATCCTTCCATCAATTCCTGACAAAGAAGAAGGCGAAGAGATTAATTAAAGTACTTATACTATATGCTTTTGCTGCAAATATATATTGTACATGTTGAATGTTTTCTGGGAAAAATATAATGCTTCAGCTTCTTTCTTCTGTGTTATATAGTTTGCAAGTTTATTGGACAAACATTTTTATTCTGCCTAAGAAGGTTATAAAGGCTATTGAGCAGAAATTTAATATGTTTTTATGGAATGGGAAGGATATGGAGGTTGCAAAAGCAAAAGTGGCCTGGAATGCACTACAAGAATTTAGCTATTTAGGGGCGACTTCTAGTCGACCCTAAAAGTGCTAAAGTCGACCCTAATGACAACACCGTCGACTTTTCTACCCTAAAGGTGTCGACGCTAATAGTCCGACCCTAATGATCAAATGAATGATTATCAGCGTCCACTTAAAGTCGACCCTAATGATTAGTTTTAGCGTCCACTTTATCGACCCTAAAAGTCGAAATATTTTGACCCTAAAAATGATGTAAACGGAAGCCATAATCGACGCTGATAGTCAACCATTAGCGTCCACTAAAGTGGACGCTAATAGTTAACCATTAGCGTCCACAAAGTGGACCCTAATGGTTCTAAAAAAAATTTAAAAAAAAATTAACTATCAGCGTCCAAACCAAAGTGGACGCTGATAGTTAACCATTAGCGTCTACAAAGTGGACCCTAATGGTCCTAAAAAATTTTTAAAAAAAATTAACTATCAGCGTCCACTTAAAGTCGACCTTAATGATCACTTTTAGCGTTCACTTTATCAACCCTAAAAGTCTCAATGTTTTGACCCTAAAGATAATTTAAACGGAAGACATAGTTGACGCTGATAGTCAACCATTAGCGTCCACTAAAAGTGGACGCTGATGGTTAATCATTAGCGTCCACAAAGTGGACCCTAATGGTCCTAAAAAAATTAAAAAAAAAATTAACTATCAGCGTCCAAACCAAAGTGGACGCTGATAGTTAACCATTAGCGTCCACAAAGTGGACCCTAATGGTCCTAAAAAATTATATAAAAAAAAAAAAAAAATCTGCAATCGATCGCACTTGGGGTGCGATCGATCGCAGTACCAGTAGGTTTTCGACATTTTGCGATCGATCACACTCCAAGTGCGATCGATCGCAATACTAGTAGGTTTTCGACATTTTGCGATCGATCGCACTTGGAGTGCAATCGATCACAGTACCAGTGGGTTTTCTTGAAACTCCAATCACCAACAATTGAGTGCACATTGCCAGAAGCTTTTACAAAGTTCACAAAGCAAATCATAATCATCAATGATGCAGACATTAGATGGAATGCACAAGACATAAAATTATTATAAAAAATAAATAAAATAAAATAAAAAAAGAAACCCAACACCTAGAATTAACTTAATGAGTATAACTTGTCAACATATTTCATAGTGAAGTTCAATGTCTCAGTAAAGATCGAAAGATGCTACAACACAACTGGGGCAAAAAAAGTACATGCAGCAATCACCAGAACTTTTCCCCTCAAGCCTGATTCTATTCCCCAAAAGCCCTGCTTAAATACAGAGAAACCTAAAAAAAGGGATAGATTGGAGTGTTTCTGTCCAGGAAACATCCCTCCCTGTTCACCCCACATCTGAAAGAGATATTCAGCTGTCACTAGAAATCCAGTGTAAACTAAGAATAATTTGGATGGGACCCGAGAATGTTTAGGTAAAGTTGAACAGATGACAAGGCCAAGTAGATACAGAAAACCAAGTGCACTAATTGGGGATAAAGATGCATAGAACAAAGCAATAAACATGATCTTCTGGCTATGCCAAATAAGAATGCGTTTGAAAAACCCAAGTGCCATACTAACTGCGATAGAACTTCCATACTAAAAGAGCCTTTTCGCTCCAAACTATTAGAAACCAAATCAATCTGAAGAATGTACAATAGTGCAAAGTGAGCCTCACATAAAAGAATCAAAGACTGATGTATATTTCTGCTGCTGTTGTGGCTCAAAAGATATATCAGAAAGAATATCACTGAAAAACAGATCGAACATAACACATATCAGCAAACTGCCACAACCACAAACACATGCCATATCAATCCACTTTTATGCAGTTAAGATTGACAAACAAAAGGCATTATGCTATAATTCAATTTCATGAATAATATAAACTGATTACTTATTAAAAAAAAAAAATTAAGAATGAGCTGAGAAAACATACTATATACAGCATGGATGAAACCAGGTTTCATGGCAATGAGGAATATCAGTGACATCATTATAGCCCGAGAGCATTTGAGCAGTCCCCACGCAATTGTGGCAACAATCAATACCTTCGTCTCTTCCTCTACTGCGATTAAAGAATGTGAAGACAACATCAGATAGATGGAAGTGAAGTATATTCCAAATACAGAATATCAGTGTATCAAGTCTAAGCAAAACTGGATTAAGAATACAGAATTGAAACATTCCAGAAAAAAAAAATGGGATGCCATAATACAAAATCTGGAGAACTGAAGTACCTCTTTACAAATAAGTCAGGAACCATGAGAAATCAAACAACACAGCAGAAAGACAACTAAAATTTATCATCAGAATGACATCAGCTTCACATAAATTATCTTCTCCATGGTTTCATATAAGCTCTAAAAAGCTACCATGGGAAAGGTTGCAAGATTAAAATCTGCAAATGCTTGTCAGGTCGGGCAACATAATAAGCTTTGGTTATTAACAATGACATCTTTAAAAGAAAGCCTAATAATTGGGGGAGATATACTCTTGAAAATGTAAAGAACAAAAACGGTAATACCAAAGCATGAAGGGGAAAATCAAAGGCATCATTTGGATTTAAAAGGAAAATATATAATGATTCAATTTAGAGCGATTCAATTTAGAGCTCAACACAACCCCAATTTGTCAATCTTCAAAAATCAAGTTTTCAAGTGCCTTGACTGCTTTGCAACTGAAATATCTTAATGGGTTTAATGTTTATTAACCCAGAAACTCAAACAAACCCCAAAACTGAATCAAGAATTTTGCTGAATTTAAAATCCCTAATTCTCCTAAAAATCATAATACATCAAAAATCAGACTATTACAATCCCAAATCGACAACTTAAAGAGACAGCAGAGACAAAGAAAAACAGAGACAGAGACAGAGAGAGACTCACTAGTGCAGGAACAGTAATGGCGGAATAATCGCCGGCCGGAGAGAGAGAGCACTATCTGGGCGCCGTAGAGAGAGGATACGTCGATCGATCGGGGAGATGGAGAGGGGGATGGCCGGCCGGTTTCGACTGGAGAAGATGGCCGGTGGATTGGCCAACCGTGCGGGTCACTGGGCGCCGGAGTGAGAGAGAGGTGAGCAGCAGGAGAGAGATCGAGTGAGAGGGGGGTGTTTTTGAGGGAGAGAGATCAAGAGTGAGAGTGAGATAGACAGTCAGAGTGATGAGGGAGGTGAGCGAGGGAAACACAAGTTTGGTGCGAAATATCTAGAGTGAGAGTGATGAGGGAGGTGAGCGAGAGAAACTCAAGTTTTGTGCGAAATATCTAGCGCGAAATATAATCGATGGATCCCGGCAAAAATTTTCCCTAAAACGGGGTCGTTCTACCACTTTCCTCAATTAATTCCTTATATATATATATATATATATATATATATATATATATATGTATATTTCCAACTTTTATATGCACTTTATTGGTCAGATCGTGAGATCTTGGATATTATTTTTACTTTTCTCCTTTTTGCTCATCTCATCACCTGTTGCTAAATCATCAAGATATATATATATATATATATATATATTAGTAATTAAATTAAATCAAAGCATTATTATTTATTAGATATTTTATACTTAGAAAACATATATCACATTATCTTAGATTCTTAGATCTAAGATAGTTTTTTTATATGTTGTGTTGAATTTTTTTTTTTTATATGTAGTTTTTTTTTTTTTTTTTTTTTTTTTTTTTTTTAAAGTTAACCGGTTATGATTTAATATTTAAGGAATTTTTTTTTAAGTACAAGTAAATGTAAATTTGGGGTCAAATATTTTTGATTTTTCAATATAGGCTCTTTTTATAGCAATTGGGCCCAAGAAGACATTAAAAATACAAAAAACAAATGAGGGTAAAAAATGCTATAGTGATAAAAAAAAATAAATAAATAAAAAATCACAAAGAAGCCCAAAAAGCCCAAAAAAAAAAAAAAAAAAAAGCCCAAAAAAGGCCCAAATTTGAAAAAGCGATTAGCGGGCGGTTACCTATTTCACTAACCGCTAACCGGCGGTTAGTAGCTAATCGCTAACCGCTTAGCGGTTAGCAGTTGCGGTTAGTGAAATCTAATAATCGCTAAGGCGGTTACGGTTAGCGGTTTTTGACAATAACCATTAACCGCTAACCGTAACCGTATTGACACCCCTACTTTCCACAGTCTTCCTTGTTCAAAAACGCTTGACTACTTTTAACAATTTGCCTTCCTCTTAATTTGTTTTACTTACACTTCAAATTTTGATCACTTGCCCCATCAACATCTTTTGCTAAAAAAACGTACGTTTATGTGGCCGAAAAAGAAACCTAGACCAGTATGTTAAGCAAATAATATCTAAGAAAAATAACAAATATGGTTTAGAAATGACAAAGAGCTACTCAAAAACATGAGTTACTCAAGCCGTATATTTCTTCTCTATATTGAGAAAAAATATTAAAGGAAAAACATCAACTACAACCATACAATTTGTTCCATAAAGGAAACTCTTTGACAATGCAACTGTAACAATAGCGTTAGTTTTATTTTTGTCTTGGTTGGATTCGAGTGAACAAAATACTTGTGATTAACATGTTCGGTTTAAGTGTGTAGTGCGTGAATGAGCAAACAGTTGAAATTGATTTTCAAAGAGCTTCGTCTACAACTCCGTTTGTAGACCATCTGGACGAGATGGTTGAACAAGAAAAACCCAAGAGCCTTGTCTGCAACCTCGTTAGGGGTGCAAAGGCGGGCGGTTTTTAACCGCCCGCTAACCGCTAACCGCTATAACCGCCTAACCGCCTAACCGTCTAACCGCATTAACCGCTAACCGCCTAACTGCCTAGCGGTTAGCGGTTATTAGGTCTACTAACCGTAACCGCTAACCGGTAACCGCCTTTTTATATAATATATTTTTATAATTATAATTATAAAAATATTTATACATATAACATAATCACTTGATCATTAAATCACAATTTTTTTTAAAAATAATTAAATCACAATTTGAGTATTAATATATTATCACTATAATTTATATGATTATATCACATGAGATTGATTATTAAATCATTTGATTATGTAATAACAAATTATACATATATAATATGACATAACTCATAAGTATACTAATTCATACTAATACAACAATTAAATATCTAGAGACTTATTTCCAATGTATGTTATAAACCTATAAGTCTACATATGTATATGAATAATATAAATGTATAATATCAATAGTTAATCATATGATTCAATGACAATTCAAATACTTTATTCAAGACTTCAAGTGAATCATATTATTAATGTACAATGATGATATGATTCGTATAATATCAAATTAAGTAATTGACATTGGATTAAACAATGACCAATGTGTTACTTATAAACATAATTTAAGTACTAATGTATTATCATTATAATTTTAGTAATTTATATATTATCACTATAATTGATATGATTATATCACATGATGACTTGATCATTAAATCATATGATTATATAATAATAAATAATACATATATAATATGACATAACTCATAAGTCATAAGTCTACAAGTTAATCATATGATTCATGTACAATGATAATCACAATTGATTCAATTGAATTAAACAATATGTTACTTATAACTACAAGTCTACAATTTTATTAAAGCATTATTAGATACTTTAAGAATTTAGGATTTAGGAGTTTGAACATTGCCATTTACCATTAGATATTAAGTTCAATTCAAAGAAAAAAGATTATAAGTAAATATGATAAGAATTTAAATAATTAATCATATGAATCATATGATATAATTTAATGAGACTATATGATTATATAATATCAAATTAAGTAATTGACATTAGATTCAACAATGTGTTACTTATAATCACAATTGAAGTATTAATGTATTTTTTGAACATTTTTTAGAAAAAGAAATTTAACCATTTTTTGAAAGAAACAAAAAAAAAAGAAAATTAACAATTTTGAACAATTTTGAATTTTATATATATATATATATATATATATATATATAATTGCTTATAGTTATATTATATGCATATTGAATAATATAAATGTATAAGATAAATATTTAACTATATGATCCAATTACAATTCCAATACTTAATCAATTATTCATGTACAATGACAATGACAATGTGATTCATATAATATCAAATTAAGTAATTGACATTGGATTAAACAATGTGTTACTTATAACTACAATTGAAGTATTTTTGTTTGTTTGTAAGTTTATAAGATCAACACTTAATCATATGATCCAATGACAATTCAAATATTTATAGCAATTGGGCCCAAGAAGATATTAAAAATACAAGAAAAAAAAATGAGGGTAAAAAAAAGCCCAAAAAGCCCAAAAAAAAAGCCCAATTTTAAAAAAGCGGTTAGCGGGCGGTTATCTATTTCACTAACTGCTAACCGGCCACTAACCGCTAACCGCTAACCGCTAGGCGGTTGCGGTTAGTGAAATTTACTAACCGCTAGGGCGGTTATGGTTAGCGGTTATTGCCACTAACCGCTAACCGTAACCGCCTTTGCACCCCTAAACCTCGTGTGCAAGTCGTCCAGAAGTGCCGTGCCAAAGAACTAAAGTTAGCGATTTTAACCTAGCTCCATCCGGACACTCATTCTCGCCATCCAGACGCCTAGTGTTTTTAAGTAAATTTTACGTAGAAATGAGTTCTTGTCCGAACAAACTTACTACCCGTCCGAACGCCCTGTAGCTGCTAAGTCTATTCTCAACAGAGTTTGTATTGTAATTAGACTAGGGGTCTATAGGCTATATATATGAAACTATACAGAGAGGTATATGCACGAATTCTGCATCAAGAGTTCGCAGTTTTGTGCTAGGAGAGTCCTTGATATAGAGCGTTTAGTCTCTCTCTTAAAGTTTTCGTTTGATCATACTTGGTGATTGTTGAAGTAAAGTCAATCGGAGTTTCAGTGAAGGGAGATCATGTAGAATGTGACGTCCCACATCGCCTGGGTATGGAGATGGGGATGTGTTTAAATGTATACTACACCCTTAATGACAACAACGCGTTTTAAAGCCGTGATGGTCATGATCCTATCAGAACTCCGCAGTTAAGCGTGCTTCTGCTGAAGTAGTACCAGGATGGGTGACCTCCTGGGAAGTCTGGTTCGAGGGGAGCCAAAAGCGGACAATATTGTGTGTCATTGGGGTGGGATGTTAGTTAAGCGTGCTTTTGCTGAAGTAGTACCAGGATGGGTGACCTCCTGGGAAGTCTGGTTCGAGGGGAGCCAAAAGCGGACAATATTGTGTGTCATTGGGGTGGGATGTTACATAGAAGGATTGTATGCAAGAGAGTGTTAATTGCAAAGGTTTTTGTAAGTGTGGACTTCTTGTAATCTTTATTCTTTTACTGATTTAGTGATTTCCAGGGTTTAGCTACCCCGGAAAAGTTTTACATTTTAGAGAGTTCTCTAAATGGTTTCCTTTTCGTAACCAAAATATCTGTGTCACTGATTTACATATTTTGGCGACTGATTGATTAATTGTTTAATATTTTAATTTAGCGTATTATTTGCATACACCTATTTAACCCCTAGAATAATTGATTAATTGTTTAATATTTTAATTTCGTGTATTATTTGCATACACCTATTCAACCCCCTTCTAGGTGTTGTTAGGAGTTGTTTATAGGTTTTTTAGATTGGTTCCTAATTCATTGGAAACTGAGTCGCCATGCTGGCTTTTAGGGTTAAACCGGAGAAAGAGACGCCAAAAACTGGCTCTGAAATTAAATTGCAGACATGGTCCAAGGATATCAGAAGGCCTAGGAACATAACACTAATGTAGGGCTGATAATTCATCTTCGCACACCAGCTTCAAGTCATATTAAAGCATGGAAATAAAATTACATACGTAAACTCTAACCTGATCCATTTAGATAAACATGTCAAACCCCTCAATCTTAACCCATTAATTTGAAAGTCGTGTAAAAAATTGTTAGCACTATATCTTGCGTGTCAAATTTAGGTCGTATTGAAACATATATATAAACTTATATAAAACAAATCTAACCCGACTTATTTAATTAAATATGTTAGACCCATGAACTTTAACCCGCTAATTTCATGTTAAATTCACGCCAAGTTCACAGGTCAAGTAAATAATTGCCGCTCTACAAGAATATGTCTTAATATATATATATATATATATATATATATATATATATTACAGAAAGTGTCCTAATATTGCTAGTAAAACAATGAGTTGTAAACATGTTCACTTCCATTTATTTTTCTCAATAAACATAAGTATACAAACATGAAAAGAAAATGTACAATCGTTAACCTTTTTTATGTGAGTTGTTATTTTCAACAATCCTCTTTTTTGATTCATCTATACATAGACATCAATTGAATGCAAAGCTCAAGAACATTATATTTCCTTTCCATGCTTATATATATGTTTCTTCAGAAACCTCTCCTCCGCTTTCTCCCAAGGGATGTATACATCTGCATTGATCAACCGTAGTTAGTAAAAGAGTTCCTCAATCTGCTTTACTGGGTCAATTAACATTGGAACAAGCACAAAGGTTTTCTTGTCAAATCCTTACTAAGATTTTGTTCCGAGACTCTACATAATAAATAAATATATAATCACCTTGCTTCAGCATCAGAATGGAACAGGACTTTGTTCCAGGATTTCTTTTCCTGTAATGCCCTCTTTAAAGTTTTTGAAGTATACATCGTAGTCCTTCTCTGGAGGCGGGTTTTAGGGGTCTACTGTGAAAGGCTCACTAAATGGAATCACACTTTTAACCTGCAGAAGACACAAAAGGACACGATAACTTGATAATGTCCAAAACTCCAATAAGAAAGGGGATATGTCCAAAAGCATATCTTGGACACCTATATGTTCAACAGTAAAATTTGATAAGCTAAAGAGTAATAAGGAAGGATGACAAGTTTACATATTCTCCCACTTTCAGTTCATGTTATAGTCAGTCAAGCTTTTAATCAACTCAGGAAGAAGTTCCATGGTAAATAGTTAGCACTTGCCTTATCTACTCGTAGTGGAAAAATCTAAAGTGATCATCTAATTGCAAAAGGATTTCCAACTTTTTGTGTTGACAAAATGATCTGCACACTATTTTTAAACATTTTTGGCAACCGTTCCTCAATTTTCCAACAGAGTGCAATAGTGCACCCTCCAAAAGATTTTATCATTTATGTTAGGACGATGAAATTCGCCGCGAGTCATTCAAATGATTAAAGGACAGAAGGAAGATTATCAAAGGATGGATAACAAGACCCTTTGAGCTTGAAATCCATATCATGTAAAAGAATTTGCAACCTGTTCTCCAACATCAATGTTGGAATCAGCAATTGCGATTATATAGGTTGCGCAAAGTACTGATAAAATAGAATCAGAAGCAGCACTCCCCTATCTCTAAAGGGGCTTACAAACAAGCACTCCTATTAATTTGTAAAAAGCTCAGATTTTTACAAAAAGTTCATATAAGTTAAAAATTCAGATTTTATTTATGTATTAAAATGTGGTTCTTTGAGTTGGATTGCATAAAAAACTGCAAGCATCCTTAGTAAAATTTGATCTTTATCAATATGCTACATGCTAATGCTTTATTCAGAATCACCTCAAACAATACAAACTAAGATGTCTATCACTAGAAAGTTGATAATATGCCAAAAAAAGGGAAGCAGGAGTATTACCTCAAACGTCTTATCACAAGCATATGTGCTTTCCAAAGCAGCAACACATATACGAGCAACCTCTTCCCTTGAGATCTTACCCTATATTTATTACATAGGCAAAAATTATTGTCATAAGAAATTGGAGCCTTGGAGGCCTAACAAACAGTCCAAAAACTCAGTTCAAGAGCAAGTTCAGCTTATAGAACCCTCATGTTGGATATATCTAACATTAATTAGTAAAAACTGAGGTGTAATTTAAAATGTCGTACTGTTATATTGTCTCCCTGGTCAAAAATGAGTTCTGCTTCTGCAGGCTCCTCTGTTAAGCACATGGCCTAACGATTGCATATGGCATTCCACTTTCACGTAATTCATCCTCCCCCTATTGCAGAATTGGCAACGTAAGAAAATGAAGAGCAAACATGTAGCTTTTACACTTTGGATCTATGGCTTACAGGTAAAGAAAGAAAAAGTATAGCTTAAGGTACGTACTAGGAGAAGACACGACATCAAACTAATTTGAATTTAACATCTTCTCTTGCATTTTATTTATTTCATTTACTCTTTATTCACAAACTTATTTATTTATGTAACTAACCAATTATAGTCAAACATCACAGAACTGGCATAAGGTGGTTTAAGACAACTTTCTATGTATATCTAAATTGTGTTTCTTTTCCATTTCAGTTTGATTCGTCAATATTTGTACCAAGTTTGAGTTAGTATATTTATTGTTGGTTAGATGTAATTTTCTTATTTTACTTATAGTGGTGCTTCTCTAAGACACATTTTTATACTGATTTGCATCATAGAAACTATACATAACTGAGAATGCTATCTTAGATATTACTTTCTTTCCCATCTAGACATGTTCAATTCACTTTCTAGGAAGCATATTGTCAACTCTAGTAGTACAGAATGACAATGAATGTCTCAAGCCTTTCTTGCAATGCATTGATCCACTAGTTTATCCTATCACTTCAGTTTTTGAAGAACAAGTCAATGACATAGAAAATTTTAATTGTCAATGACCTATATGATCGCAAATTTGATTCACTCACTTGATAAAAGCATATACTGTTTCAACATGCATCAGCCTAACCATCTTTCATGTAAATGATTAAAAGTGCAATCTTGTCAATTAGTGCAGCAGATGTCAACCTCCATTGTTTTAGTGATGTATTCAGTCTTGATTGTCTATGAATGTGTTCATAAAAGTGATAAATTCCCAATCTTTTTTTTTTTGGTAGATGCACATTTGAGTAAGAATATTTACTAAACTTAAATAAAGAAATTAATATTTCTATCTTCTTTATATTGTATGACTACAAGTCAATTGGGTAAAACTATAAAAAGGCTCAACCCTTCAGCCCATGTACCATAATTTCAGGTAGTTCAATCAATAATCCAACTTTTAAAAGTCTGCTGGCAATTTCTTAGCAGCAGCATGGTTCTCCATAAGTGCATTAATCCAGTGAGCTGCAACTCAAATAATTATATCCTTTTTAAACAGCTTGCAGGTTTTAGTTTTAAACCTTCAACTTGAATGTGAGAATAAAACCCAATTCCTTGTTTAAGCGGACAGCAGGAGGTTGTTTACTCAGATCAAGTCCAGGCCTTTCAGGTCGTGTAACTCCTGCTGAACTCACATGTACAAACCTACAGAAGACAAACAAAAGAATTATCTAAGGTAGAAAATGCACCTAGCAGACCAATTAGATTAAAGTGTGTATATATAATAATAACAGTTTTAATAAAAAAAAGATACCCAAATGGAAAGAATTGTATCCTTTATATACGTCCGAATGCTTGATAGTGGAAGCTGAAATGCACCTTCCACAAAAGTTGGATTCAATTTCCCATCATACTCAAACTTGCTGAACATGAGCTGCAGTAATTTGGATATGTCGGTCAGAAACAAGGTAGATAACCATGCAGCACAAAATAGACAAACAGTGATTAACCAGAAACATGCCTGCAATGATATAACACTGGTTGGGTCAAAAGGTGGGGCATCTGATACAGTTCGCACTCGAAATATAGGCCTCAAAGAAGAAAATGGCAAGCGTATCTGGGTGGGAAAGGGCACATCAGCTTGTGAATTGTGATTATTAAATGCAACTATTTGATCAAGGGGTTTATAATGTCACTCTCCGACTGCCATTGGTCTGCTATGGTGTCGAAGCTTGCTGCATAACCAACAGTGTCCCAATTGCGGCTAGTGCAAATGATAAGTTTATACCTGCGACCATCACCTTTAGGGCGAAGGTCCAAGCCCTCATATGCAGAAACATCCTCTGCGACTGAGAAATTCTGAAAACCAAATTCATGAGTTTTCTTTCCTTCATATAAGAAAGTGTATTTACAAATTAACTCATTCCAAAGGCCAGAACACAAACCAAGAAAAGAGAGGAGAAACAAGAAATTGAAGGATATCCAATGGGGTAGAAAATGCAGGAAAGTTGGGCACAGTTTTCTTTTTTTTTTTTTTTTTCTTTTTTTTTTTCAATATTGAGATTAAACTTCATTGAAAATCAACAATATTTTTTTTTGATAAATGAAAATCAACAATATTTTTGTTCCAACTTACAACAGTGAAAGCAAAAGGGCAGATTTTTTTCACAAGCAACAAGAAAGTATCAGAGTGCTTCTGCAACTATTATATTGCAAGCGTTCTGGAAGAAAAAAAAATGCAGGTGAAACTTAGAATGCAGCTTGACCTGCATAATGCACTTTGGTTTGTCTGTACCCTAAATGAAGACTTCTAATCAACCTTAAAAACATCCAGCTAAGCTGTAAATAAAAATGATCAAAGACCACCAAGATTGAATGTCACCTTTTTTGCTTACTAATAACAGTCCTCTTGTAATAAAGTAGAAATATGTTTTGGAAAATAAACATTATAGTTAACTTCATTTCTAGTTTACTAAAGGAGCAACCTTTATTAATAATAAATGTTCCCTCATCCATGAAGACTTCACTCAAAGTAGAAATTTGGCAATTAAGTGATGTTTATCTTATAGTCTGGCCCAGAGCCATAGGAAAAAGGGAGGGGGGAGTGGAGGGGTCGGTGTTTAAAACTGGTACACAATGAACTGATGTCAATCAGCAAGTTGCTAAATAAATTCACACAAATCGGACGATAAAGGTTCATATGCATAAAGATTAAAAGTACAGAGAAATATGCCAGCATAGACTAGAAACTTCTTTTCTATTTCATATGGTGACAAAAGGGACATTAAGTACGGATGAATCATAGGAAAGACACAAGCCTCTATGTACAAAAGCAACAAGACTTGCAATACAAGATAGCTGGGGTAACAGAAGAATAAAACAAGAAGAAGCAATTGAAGCTTAAATACTTCCAAGGAAAGCAGATCCACAGAGCCACGTGAATAACAGAACTATATGAACTAAGCAGTCCAGAGAAACATAAAAAAATTCATTTCAGCGGTGGATTGAAGGTTGTTACACGTAATAAATCAAATGAAGACATGTTTGAACATCCCATAGATGAAATCATTGCATTCCGTTTCCTAAAGAATCAGGAGCATCAATAAAATCAGTTAAAATTACAAAAAATGTCACATCTTGATCATCTGGACAAATGCCACCAACACTTCATATA
Organism: Corylus avellana; assembly: GCF_965113065.1. Lineage (NCBI taxonomy): Eukaryota > Viridiplantae > Streptophyta > Magnoliopsida > Fagales > Betulaceae > Corylus > Corylus avellana. The sequence continues at coordinate 17,831,509 of NC_142490.1, read as the reverse complement.
GAAATATGAATTAGGGTCATTTGAGATGGCATGGAAGACCATTTAGCAGCATATACACATTGAAAGGAGTCCAGAACAAGGATCAGAAAAGGGTATATGACACAGGCTTATGAAGAAGTCAAGATAAATCATTGCATTTTACCTTTGTTCTGATACTAGTAAAGCCACCATTGTTTGCAGTGGAAACAACACCTGGAGAAAATACACCAAAAATGGCTAAAGAAATGAATAAATCAAAGCATTTGGAGATTGAAAGCTACTCGCCATTGTCCTTAAGGAATTGCCTCCAAGAAAATAAAACACAGACAGAAAGTTGGAAGTTTCTAACAAGAACAAACCTTTGAAGACCCCAGTTGGTCCACCAACTTCGTTGCCCATTAAGTCAATCTGAAATGTGCTTTCACTAACTCATCCCATTACAACATCATCTAGAGCACTCCAAGCAAGCTCTCTCAAATTATTATCTGCAACATAGAAGAAGGAAAAAAATCTAAACGACAGACATATTTGTGTATCATTAACAGATAATGAGCAATGACATTCAACATTTGGTTAAGTTTCAAAGCAATGATGACCTGTATTAATTGGTCTATTGGGCTACCTAACCCACCCAGTCAACACATTTTCCCCCTTATGTAACAGAGTATCGATAATCTTGGATGAATTGTTATTGACTAATACCAAATCTCTTGATCTCTTGTAGAGTACAAAACAAACATGATAGATTTATAAACGTTGTGCACAAAAAGACCATGTTATAAATCAAATTTTAATATCCACGTTTTATGACATCTATAATTTCATGAAATTTTGTTCTCATTGTGCTTCTTGCTGGCATACTGCACATGGACTTGATTGCTTTGCAATGTACCTTTCTTCAGTTTTATTTTACTCTTAACCGCATGCTTAAGGACTCAGTGAAATGCAAAATCTTGGTTCTAGATCACATATTTTCACCTAAAAAGTGACGTACCTTCAAATCCAAATAGTAGTTTTCCCTTTCGAAGTCCGACACTCCCTTTTACAGCATTGATTAAATTTTTCATCCCCATGTATTTCACCATTTCAGGAGAATAACCTTTTATCTGCTCTCATCAATTAAATAAGGTCTCATAGTTATCCAGTGCCACATGTTTGTATAATTTGCAAAGTAAAGGGGAAATGAACTTCCAATTTGAGGAAAAATAAAACACACCTCCAGTTCAAAGAACTTGATTCCCTGCACCAAAATATTTTGTATCGTGTTAATGAACAACCTATGGAAAATATTATGGCATGTATACAACTTTCATTATTAATAGGCCCACCATATGGGATGACAATGGGTTGACACTCTAATTGAACTCTTCCACATCTATATGTGAAACTATGAGTTTTCACAATCTTAAACGCTTTCAAAAACATACTTGGCTGTATTTTGCCCTGTCAGGAGTGTCTCCTTCCTTTGGCCCAACAATGACAGGCATTAATAACTTTCCTCACTCCTTTGAAATACTCAGGGACCAGAGTGCTCTCCTTCGTAATGTCTCCAACAATCTGAGATATTGCAGAAAAGGGCACTGTTGGAAGCATGCAAAGTAAAGAAAGAAAACACAATCAAGTTTTCATATAAAATGCTCATTACATACAATAAGGCCGAAAGGTTCTAATTGTCATTGCAATTTCGTGTTAAGCAATATACTAGAAACATCTTGGTAAGATATTAGATTATGAAGCTCTACTGAAATACTTGAGAGTATCAAATATCAAAATTCTAAAAAGATCATTTTTTTTTTCAGTCAAAGGAAAAGTAGCTCCATTAGATATCTAAGTATATCGGGACCAGATATGAATTCAAAAACTCCAGAAGAAATTTTACATCGAAGTACATAATATGGATGGACATGAATAATTTTACTAACAGAGAAGTGGAAATAAACCCAAAATTTGGAAGTCCATTCCCACCATACTTGCACAGAAAACATACATCCTCCAGACCCATCATGAGTTGACCTGATTATCAATAAATGGCAGCTAGAAAACTATAGTTGTCGATCATATTACTCTATTCAGGAATTCACCCAAATATAACATTTCAACACAATAATTTTGACAAATGCATAAAATTAATCAGTTGGAAAGAGAAATTTAATGCAACAATTTCATCAAAGTATGAATTTAAATGGTAGCTAGCTCACCAAATCAATATCTGGGCCCGCCCAACATCCTTCTTGCCTTCTCTTCATTTCTGACCTGAGAATTTTTCATATGAGAGTGAGTATATACATCGAACAAGTTAATAGGCAGTATTGTACACAAAAAGTTTTAAGAGAATGTGGAAAATTGTTTTCTTGAATAATGCTACACTGGCTTGCAGCTCTTTCAGGTAAGCATGCATTACAAATACATTAGGAGGGTAAAAGCAGAAATATACCAATACTCGGACTGAAATACTTTCTTCCGTAAGATGTCAACTACTCTTCTACCCACACCACCAGTAGCTCCAGCTATAGCTACCAGGATAATACCGGAAGTATCCATGGCCTTTTCTGGTTTACTAGGTGATGGACTGGATAGTTTCTCAATCAGAAATTCAAAGAACTTCACAATTCCAAAATATTTAATTCTTGTTAGTGAGGGCAAGATAAGCTTTCCATGTTAGATGCTATCACATTTATAATAGACACCATGTCTAACCTTAGCAGGAGATGGGGGTCCAATGAAAAAATATAAAGTTTTCAAAAATCTGCTGAAGTCCCAACTCTGCTTAGCAGCTTCTGCTGATATGGATCTGCTTTTTGTTCTTGAAGAGAGAGAAGCTAAGCTTTTTCGGAAAACAAACTACTGTGGTCTGTCACTAAGTTGAAGAAACGGTTTAGGAAGTGAAGAGGACAGGAACCAAGGATTTGTACGAAAATTTTCTACCAAATGGGGATGAAGAGCCCTGCAGTGTTAATTGATTGAGCCATGCAAGTTAAACCAATCACGAATTTGAAGACGCGGAATGGAAAAAATCAAGCTCAACAACTATAATGATGCAGTAAACTTTAGTTTAGTGATAAAGATGTAGAATCCAGATATAAACATCAGTACGTTTCTCATTCTCATTAACGATGTGTTTGAGATTGCGATTTCGTAGATAAAAAGTGTGATTTTAAACCAAATCATAAAAAATGAATTATTTGGAATTGTGTTTTTAAAAAATTGCAATTTGAAAATGCAAAAAATCTGCATTTTCAAACAGCAGGCAAGGAGGTGCTGGACACAAAATTTTAAAGGTTAAAATGCGATTTTAAAGGCCAAATTGCAATTGTTGTCAAACGCGTAACTGCGTTTTTGAAAATCACTTTTTCAAATTGCAAGCACATTATATTTTCAATCACAAACCCAAACAGATTCTAAATATCATGAAAAGTATTTTGGCTTCAATTCATCTGTCATTTTCCAAGGAATGGTGGACATGGTGACAAACTCCGAAAAAAAAAAATTAGAAATGGATGAATGCCCAGGCCAAGGTAACAGCAAATTACGGACATAATTGGGCAAAATATTGAAAGAACAATTTGGATATACATTAGCAACACACACGCATATTTAAGAGAGAAAATATCTTCTTGATTAAAATTTATTAGGAGTTGTTCCGGACCTTAACAAATTGGGATGATTATGGATATTCATATTATCAGTCACAAATTAAGAGAATCCTTAAAATAGTATTTGGGTAGCATAAAGTTGGGTATAAATTAAACTGAACATGATAATTTCCGAACACATATCCTTGAAATGTGAAGATTAAATCAGTAATAATCTCAGGCTCCGTGCAAAAGGAAAAACAGTTGAACATTGCAGCAAACATGATTTGTGTCCGGTCGACATAACCGTGCAAAAATTACACACCGGAAGACCACAAACTAATTAAAAAAAAAAAAAAAAAGACAGTGTTGATACTTTTAAGATTGTTTCTAATCTGCCCAACTCTTTCTGAAACAATCCCAGATGATAAAACATACCCATTTCAGCTCACCCATCATCCTTCAATAATTTCAACATTGCATGATTACCGTGTACACTTGAACATAGTACACACTTATTAGCTTTGTTTTTCACACACAAGCTATTTTTTCTTACGTTTTCATAAACTTTTCCTCTAACCGAGTAGTTTACCATAAAGACTGTTTTTTTTTTTTTTTTTTTTTTTGTTTCTAAGTTTTGCACCTTGATATGAATGAAGTGGAGAAGTAAATATAGACCACACACACTAACTGTCACTTTATTGACTGAAGTAGGAGGACGCTTCACTACAAGAAGCCGTGGAATCAAACAAAACAAAAAGAAAAAGAAAACTCCAGATATGTAATGTATTAAAGTTGCTTAAAGGGTGGCAATTTCGAAACTACTCCGCTGATGAAGATGGGTTGGGCAAACTTGGTTGGCCCAATGAGATTCTGATATGGATCGGGTCTTTTCTTTTCTTTTTTTTCTTTTTTAAGGCATTGAATTATATACATATAAAACTCTTTAAGTAGGGCGCTCGAAAGAAGCAATATCAAAGATGTATTGGAAAGCCTCCTCCAAGAGAACATGATCATCACCAAGAGAAATCGCTTCCTTCGCTAATCGATGGGCTACTTTATTGCCAATAAGTACCCCTCACATGACAGACATGCCATTTATTTAGATAGTTCAACGCCCCTCGAGCATCATCAATGAGAGGGTCAATTTTACTCTAGTTCATACATTAGGTTGTACATTGCCTCAGAGTGGCCCTTTTTTTTTTTTTTTTTTTTTTTTTTTTTTTTTGGAGTTAGCTGCCTCAGACTCGTGTTTCTTTGAGTTTTTCACTTCGTAACAAAATTATTTTCTTACATTTGTGATATGATTGTCTTAATTTCTGCTTTCAAAGCTTACTTATTTGCTGTAATTGTTGTATTGTGGGTAGAACACGATCCTTATGTTTTTATAAATGTCAGGTTTATAGGACTTGTCATTTTACCTTGCAACAAATCTACTCTTGAACTTATAGATGTTCACTTATTCCTTTTCCCAGGAAGCTTTGAACAACTAATCCTTACTCCACATTTTTGTGCCCAACAAACAATCATATCTTAATGTTAAACTCCTTATCATTCTTCCCATTAAGCATAAATGTAGATGATCACCATAATTGTGGACGTATCTCATACAAGGTTTTTCCCTTGCCCACAGTCCTTTAGGGAATATTGGGATTAAGATTAAGAAGGAACATTATTGAGTATGTATGTTGTTGTTGTTTCTATAACATAACGTACAAACAAATGCATAGGAAGAGTAGCATAGTCTTTATCATATCTAAAAGAGTTCGACTTCAGCACACCGATCAACTGTAGAGCTTTGGTGTAATTAGCTTTGGGATGCTATCCCAAATTCTGAAAAGTAATCCCAAGAAGTCTTTTTGTAGCAGTATGAGAAAAAGTACAAGAGTTGAGAATTGTTTTGGAAGGCTTAATTCCAAAACAGAGAGTTTATTCACATTTTATAATGTTGTACAGAGTGACATAAATGGTAAACTATATCCTATGATTTACAGTTATTGAATATAAAGAAAAGAAAGGAAAGTTATGAGAGTACAAGGTAAAACTCTACAGCTATTCAACTATTAACAAATGGAAATAAATCTTCAATATATGGAAACGTTCTCCAGACTTGTTGTGCATGATGGACGCTTTCCATTCTTGCTTGATGATTTTGTTGTCAATAATTATAAAGCAAACATAAAGCTTCCTTAATATAGAATTCCTTAAATATAGAATTCTTGCTGTCCACACAAATCACGTGCAAGCTGTCATGGCAAAACCTTTGTATGATTTTGCTGCATCAAGGCATGATCTTCAATATCTTGGTTAACATCCCCCTTCAAGCGAATGGGGAGGGAACAAACCATAAGCTTGTCCCGTAATAACAGAAATCTAGCAGATGTGAGGCCTTTTGTGAAGATATCAGATGGTTGATTAGAAGTAGAAATGTAATGGGCAACCAAATCCTTGTTAAACACTTTCTTGCGAATAAAATGGTAATTGATCTCAATGTGCTTGGTTCGAGCATGAAACACCGGATTAGATGAGAGAGAAAGAGCCCCAATATTATCAACCCATAGACAAGGGGCTGTGAAAATAGTGATGTGAATATCTTTTTATAACATGCGAATCCAATACAACTCAGCCAGAGTGAGAGCCATGGAACGATACTCCGCTTCAGTACTCGACCTAGCAACTATAGGTTGCTTCTTGGCCGCCCAAGAAATGAGAAAAGGTCCTAAATGAATGGCATAACCTGTGGTAGATTTCCTATCACCAGGACTACCAGCCCAATCAGAATCACAATAACCATTTAATTTCAAAGAACCTGAAGTGTAGTGGAGCCCAGAGGATAAAGTACCTTTCATATATTGAAGAACCCTTTTTGCAGCCGTCATATGAACAGATGTAGGGGAGTGAAGAAATTGGCATAGTTGCTTAACACTATAAGAAATATCGGGACGTGTCAATGTGCAATATTGAAGGGCTCCAACAATATGATGGTATTCAATAGGATTTGAAAGAGGCTCACCATCAAACTTAGATAACTTCCCACCAGAGACACAAGTTGTGACACCCTGTAGATTTTATAAATTTAAAATAGAGTTATAATGCATCTTTATATATATTAATATTAATTATTTATTGAGGTACATATATTCATATCTATCCACCACAATTTTAGGTAAGATTTTATTCAAATTAGATAACTAGTAGATCTCCTAAAATATAGGAAGAGATGTTTTTTTTTAGCTGCTGTGGGTTTTATCCAAAAATATTTAAACTTCATTTATTTTATTTTTCTTTAAAAAAAAAAGAAAAAAAAAAAAAGAAAACCTGTCCTTCAACGTGTCCTTTATTTTGGCACATGTACTCCATGCAATTTTCCTGTAAACCAATGAATGCCACGTACCCTTTTTCCTATAAAACAACGTGTCCTTTATTTTGGCACATGTACTCCATGCAATTTTCCTGTAAACCAATGAAAGCCACGTACTCTTTTTCCTATAAAACAACATGTCCTTCATTTTGGCACATGTAATCCATGCAATGTTCCTGTAAACCAATGAAAGCCACGCACCCTTTTTCCTATAAACCAACGTGTCCTTGAAGCCACATGCTAGTACCGAGTACCAGTATAAATAAACTCCAACCTCTCCTCATTTTCTCACATCCTCTTCTAAGCCAATTAGAACTGCCTCAAGCCTTCTCTCCCCTCAACTACGGTAATCCTTTCTCTCTTTTAAATTCTGTAAGTAGAGTAGTTCCTGTGACTTTTGATTCGTTGCTGAGTTTCCGGTTCTGGTTTGGTTGACGAGATAGTTAGGAAACTATGGAAAGTTGACCCATTGTTTGGATGCTCTAATAGGACAGGAAATGGAACACTACTTTGAATACATTCGTTATGTTTCTTTCAGTATGACCGTATACTTTCCATTTTCATGTCGAGTTTCTATTACCTGTTTGGTTGTTGATAGTCTAGGAAATGATGGAAAACTTGACTTTGAATATTTCGTTGTTTAGTCTGACCATTTGTTTGCTTGCATATTATTATAGGAATGTTTTAAGGAGTATGAATCAAACTGTTGCTTTTATGACTCTTGAAAACTTAGCATGGCTGTTTGTTATGGCATGTTTCCGTGCAAGTATTCATTATTTTCTTTGCTTTTAGTTGGTAGTTGTATATACTACCTTGAGAAACTCCCATTGCAGTATTGTTCTGTGCGTGTTTCTAAATGCGTTGTTTCATTTGTGATTTTTGTGTATATATATATATATACACACACACACACACGTGTACAGCATAATTGGGAGGAAAAATTGGATATCATGATAATTATATGTATATATATATACATACCTGTACGTGCAATTACACATGGGGGACCGTACACCCACACACACACACACACACATATATATATATATGAATATTTTAATTAAACTTTGACTAAAACTTTAAATACTCTTCTAAGTTCATCTTTACAATTTATTTAGGTGAAATGACGTCTCGACCCAACCCAGCGTCAAATCTAAGTAAGGGGACACAACACCAAAAACCCCAACAGATTTTATTATAAATCTTTTAGAAAAATGTTGGGGATTTTATAAATCATTCACATGATTTTCAATTGCATTTCCTTCCATATTTTAATGACAAGTTTTATTTATTCATATGTCATTGTTTAAGAATTTTCATGTTACAGTTACCATATTTCATGATTTATGCATAACTGCAATTATGAATGAAAATTGCTCTCAAAATTCATGGCACAGATGAATTTACAGATTATATAAAATGTTATATGTGCATACAGATGAGTTTACAGATCATTGAAATGTTATATGTGCATTCATGGTTTTAAATGTTTAACCCGAGACACGATTATAGTGACGATCAGTACCGCATAGGGTAGCATGGCAAACACACCAAGGGATGGTTATGAAAAGGTGTGTGCTACCGGCTAGGTGGCCTTCACCTAGGGAAGTTCCCAACCTGGTAGCTCCCCCCTGTGACGACAGGATGAGCATACAGGTCCTTCGGGACAAGCCAACATGCGCTGCTCATGGTAAAAATTGTGGCGTCGGGTCAAAAGGGTAAAACAGTAGTTTTGAAAGAAAGTAAAAGGAAGTGCTTGCATATCTCAGAAGTTACTTGCCATTCTTGTATTAATTGTCAATTATTTTATTATTGTGCATAATTGAGATTATAGCATAAATTCTGCATAGCATGTTTTATAGCATCTTGGTGTTGTGGCTACTTACTGAGTTGTCGAACTCACCCATTTTCCCTTTTATATTTTTTTCAGTTGCCGTTGTATATAATAGTTTTGCGGATGGGGCTGCCCGTAGGGGTTCTCATTCTTGAGGACCCTATTATATGGCCCTATGCTTGGGATACCTGGATCTACTGCTTTGCGAAACCGTAGGAGTGTGAGAGCTTGGGATTCCAATGGGTTGCAAAGATCAAGCCATTGTTGTGGAGACTTTTGTTTTTTTTGTAGACTGCACAATTTTTGTTATGTATATATAGGAGAACACTTGACGTATGGGGAGGCTATAACCCCCTATAGTGGTCACTTTTGATTATGCCTCCTGACAGGGCTTGAAATGTTTGTTTGGATTCCCAACTCATGTGTAAAACGAGATTTTGTAAATGTTCATAGTAAAACACTAATTTTATATAACTTTTTGACTTCCTATCTTTACTTGCTACTTAGTATTATTGTAATGATTTCTGATAATTGTTCCTTATTTGTTGTGATTTTCTTTTAAGTTCGCGTTTCCCCTATTCACCTTAATCGGGGGCGTGACACAAGTAGTGGAAGATGGCTTGGCTCCAACCATCTTAACCCTATGAAGAAAGTTTGTCACATATTTACCTTGGTGAAGATGTAGTCCCTGGGAATCACGGTGAGCATGAATGCCCAAGAAAAATGAGAGATCACCTAAATCATTCAAAGCAAATTCAGCTTGCATGCGAGTGATCAATCCTGAGATGACAGCAAAATTATTACTGGTAATAATGATATCATTGACGTATACCAATACAAAAAGACTAATTGAGTCTCTGTGAAAGAAAAATAGAGAAGTATCCACACTAGATCCTAAAACACCCAACTCCAACAAGGCTTGAGAGAGACGAAGAAACCAAGCCCGAGGAGCTTGCTTTAAACCATACAAAGACTTATGAAGCTTACAAACATAGTCAGGATGAGCACAATCTTCAAAACCCTTAGGTTGTTCCATAAATACCTCTTCTTTCATGTACCCATGCAAGAATGCATTGGACACATCTAATTGACGAATTTGCCAATTGTAGTGAACAACCACAACAAAAATGAGGCGAAATCTAGCAGGTTTTATTACGGGACTGAATGTCTCAGTAAAATCAAGCCCATCAACTTGATCAAAACCCTTTGCTACCAGCCATGCTTTATACCTGTCAATGGAGCCATTGGATTTCTGCTTGAGTTTGAAGACCCATTCGTTTCTAATAATCCGATTGTGAGCAGGTCGTGGATAGAGAGTCCATGTATCATTAGCAATAAGAGCATCAAATTCAGCTTGCATGGAAGATTTCCAATGCGGATTACCTACTGCTTGCTTATATGTGTGAGGTTCAAGTAGAATGGATATAGAGGACAGAGCAACCAATGGGTGTTTGGTAGAATAATAAACCTGAAAGTTTGGGAACTGTTTCATCTTTAGAGAGTGAGTCTGGGACCTAGTAACCATATGGATAGAATTGGGTATAGATGGCTCACTGGCAAGACCAACAGATGCGTGGTCTGTAGTGGGCATGGGCATAGAAGTAAAAGAGTTCTTAGAGAACATGATTTTGCGGAATGATCTATGCTACTTTCTCATTAAGATTAAATAGAACAGACAATACAATTATAATCCATCACCAACTTTGATAACATAAGTTGATGTGAATTCAAAAACTAATGACATAATCCTAACATAAGACTTAATACTAATCTGAAAGTAATAACAAGAGAACAAGAGAAGTAGAATGCAAACAGATGACTTAAAGAGTTATCTGTTTGCATTAAAAGTAAATTTGCATTAGAAGAAAGAGATGCAGTAAGACTAGAAGACTTCATATGATCGCGTGTGCGATCGATCGCACTACCAGAGACTTTTGCCTTGTAGTGAGTGCGCTTTATCGCACTACCAGAGGGTTCAGGATGCGCTTGTGCGATCAATCACGCTACCAGAGACCTTTGCCTTGTAGTGAGTGTACTCGATCGCACTACCAGGGGCTTTAGGATTAGTAGCCATTACATGTGCGCTCAATCGCTCAGAGGAACTGCGATCGATCGTAGTAACAGAAACTTCAGGGACTTCATCAGTTGTATGTTTAACATGCCCCCTCAAGCGAAAAGGGGATGGAATCACTTGGAGCTTGGACTTGAGATAAAGGAATCAAGTTGAAGATAATCCTTTGGTAAAAACATCTGCAATTTGGTCCGCTGTGGAGATGAAAGATACTATGATGTCTCGCTTGAGAACTTTTTCTCTGATGTAATGATAATCAACTTCGATATGCTTTGATATAGCATGATAAACCAGATTGGCAGCCAAGGATAGTGCACTTACATTGTCACACCAGACAACTGGAGCCTTTGGAAGAGGAATTTGTATCTCTTGAAATAACGTTCGTAACCAAAATAGCTCAGTAGTAGTAATTGCAAGTGATCGATACTCAGCCTCTGTGCTTGATCTTGAGACCACAAGTTGTTTCTTTGAACTCCAGGAGATTAAGCAATTACCAAGGAAGATTGCAAAGCCATAAGTGGATCTCCTATCATCTGGACAACCAGCCCAATCAGAATCACAAAAGGCATCCAGATGAAGGTTTGTGCTGGAGTAAAACAAGCCATGGTGGAGGGTGTTCTTGAGGTATTTGAGAACTCTCTTAACTGTTGACCAGTGAGCAACAGTTGGATGATGCATATGTTGACAAAGCTGATTCACAGAAAAGGCTATATCAGGTCGAGTTAGAGTGCAGTATTGGAGAGCTCCTACTACACTTCTATACTCAAAAGGATCAAGCAGGGACTCTCCATTCAATATGGACAACTAAGAACCAGATGAGCATGGGGATTTTGCAGGCTTTGCTTCAATCATCTTAGTTCTATGAAGGATGTCAGTAACATATTTTGCTTGGCAGAGATAAAGCCCTGTAGAGCTTCGAGTAACCTGTATGCCAAGAAAGAAACTTAGAGATCCTAAGTCTTTAACAGGAAATTCCTTCTGCATTTGCCCAATAATCTTAGTAATCAACTGAGGATGTGTCCCAGTGATAATTATATCATCCACATATATCAACATAAAAACTTTAATGTTGCCAGGGAGAAAAATAAATAAAGACGTGTCAACTAGAGAGGCAGTGAAGCCCATATCAAGTAAGTAGCAAGACAATCTATAAAACCAGGCTCTAGGGGCTTGTTTGAGACCATAGATTGCCTTTTGCAGTTTGCACACCATTTTAGGATTCTCCTTGTCAACAAAACCCTTTGGTTATTCCATATACACTTCCTCGTTGAGAGAGCCATGAAGAAATGCATTAGAGATGTCCAACTGTCTAATCACCCAGTTGAAATGGACTGCCAGAGCTAGTGTAATTCTAATGGTGGAGGGTTTTATGACTGGACTGAAAGTCTCAGTGTAATCAACTCCAGAGGTTTGTTCAAAACCCTTTGCAACTAGTCTAGCTTTAAATCTGTCTACTGCACCATTAGACTTCCTCTTGATTTTATACACCCATTTGTTATGAAGAACATGTTGATGAGGTGGCCGAGGGCATAAAGTCCATATTTTGTTGGAGAGAAGGGCCTTAAATTCAAGATTCATGGCATCTTGCCACCTGGGATCAAGAGCAACTTTACTATAGCAAGTTGGTTCTGACTCAGGTAACACAGTATGAAAACTAAGTAGTGGATAGCTAGAGGAGAACATCTTGTAGTCAAAAAAGGTTTTAGGTTTGAGGGTTCCTGTTCTAGACCTGCTAGTCATTGTGTGAGATGGCTGAAGAGAAGATTGGGCTGCTACTGTTGAGGTAGGGTTTGGTTCTATAGAAGTGGATGATGGTTGTTCTATTGAGGGTGGATTTGATAGGAGATGTGACCTAGATCTGGTAAGCATAGGAAGTGATGGCTGAATATCATGAGTTGCTGCAGAAGCAACAGGTTCTTCATCAGGTATGGTTGGTGTAGTAGGTGATAATTCTGTAGTGGGAGTAGGTTGAGTTGCAAAAGGAGTACCTGCTATTGGACTTGGGCAGGGATTAGTATTGAAAGTAGATAAAATAGGTAAAGGAAATGGGGAATCACCTTGGGCATGCAGCTTGGAAGGAAATTGTGCAGCTGCAAGATTCTTAGCTAGAAAATAAGTCTCATTAAACACTACATGTCTTGAGAGGTAAGCTTTGTTTGTAACTGGATCAAGACATTTATAACTTGCATAATTGTAACCTAAAAATATACAAGGCTTAGATCTATACTCAAGTTTGTGAGCATTATAGGGCTTGAGCAATGGGTAGCATAAGCAGCCAAAGACTCCAAGTCTTTGGTAGTTAGGGGCTTTAGAATATAGTTTAGAATAGGGAGACATGCTTTGGAGAGTGGGGGTAGGCAACCTATTAATGACAAACACTGCAGTGAGAAAAGAATCAACCCAATATTTATTTGAAAGGTGAGAGTGGGCTAATAAGGTTAAACTGGTTTCAAGAATATGTCTTAGTTTTCTTTCGGCAAGACCATTTTGAGGGGAAGTATCAGGGCAGCTTTTTCTATGCTCAATTCCATTATTTTTTAGGAAAGTTTGGAAGAGATGGGATGTGAACTCTCCTCCTCCATCAGATTGGATTGCTTTAATGGATGTAAAGAATTGTTTTTCAACTAGAAGTTTAAACTTGAGGAATGCATCATAGGTTTCTGATTTTGTGTGTAGGGGATAGATCCATGTGAATCTTGAAAAATCATCCACAAAAGTTATATAATATTTGTATCCACTGATTGACAGTACTGGAGAGGTCCAGATGTAAGTGTGAATAAGTTGAAGAGGAAATAAAGAGACACGGGTAGATGGAGAAAAAGCTTGTTTCTTACTTTTACCCAATTGGCAGGAACCACAAAGCAAATTTTTATTGAAAGCTGAATCTGAAACATAATTTGAATGCGAAAGAGGTAAATTGTTATCTCGAACAACTCGAGTAACTACATCATTAGATTAATGACCTAACTAAAATGTCATACTAAGGATGATGTTCTTATTCCTAATAAAGCTATAAAAGACTTGTTGCTGTTGTGAGACTTCCTGCCTAGCTTGAGAGGATACATGCCATTCTCACTCTTCCCTTCCAAGAGGATTTCCTTTGTTTGAAGATCAATGATAAAAAAATGAGATGAGGTTAGAATAAAGTAGCAGGAATTATCTACACAAAAACGTTGAATTGAGACTAGATTTGCAGCTGATTCGGGACAGTGTAAGACATTGTTCAATTTAAAACTAGAATTAGAATGAGGGGACTGAAGAGTGGTAGAACCAGAATTTGTTATGGTAAGAGCTGTGCCATTCCTCACGGCAACAGTGTCATGTTGTTGAAAAGGTTCCTGAATATTAAGGTTCTCCAAGTCTTGAGTAATATGTGTGTTGGCTGCACTGTCTACAAACCATTGAGGGTCTTCAAAGGCATTGTTGGATTGAGCCACCATTGTTGCCAATTGAGGAGAAGGGTGTCTTCCTTGATAGGAGTAATCCATCCTATAGTAGCAATCTAGTGCTTGGTGATTGACTCTTCCACATATTTGACATGGCATGCGGGATGGTTGACTAGTGCCAGGAGTTGGCAACAAAGCAAGTACATTATTGTACCTTTGAGTAGGAGCATAAATAGTAGTGTTGTACCTTGGAGCAGGGGAATAAGGAGGCCTTGGACCAGGAGGCCTGCTATACCTTGGGGCTATGGTGAATGCAAGGGCAGCAGTAGAGAATTTGGCAGCAGGTGGTCTAGAATTGAAATTTCTAGAAGGATAACCACCACAGTTCTTGGATGATTTCTGACCTTGTTTCTGTGTAAACAAGGTAAAGGTTGAAGTGTCAACTGTTGAGGCTTACTGTTGATTGATCAATGTTTCATGATTGATGAGTTCTTCTTGGAAATCATCAAGACAGAGTTGTTTCTCTCGGGTTAGGAGGGAGACAGTGGTGACAAAGCTGTTGAAGGAGGGATTGAGGCCATTGAGAAGGAATTAGATTAGGTCCTCATCAAAGATAGGTTTTCCCACAGCAGCTAGTTGATCAGACCATACTTTGGCTGGTTGAATGTAGTCTGAGCAGGTCAAGGAGCCTTGGTGAAGACTCAGCAATTGTCTTTTGAGATTGGCAATTCGAGACCTAGAATCATTAGCAAACCTGGTTGCTAGGGTTGACCAGACTTGTTTGGAAGTATCAAGTCCATAAACTGTGGACAAGACCTTCTCAGATAATGTGACATTGATTCAACTTAGGATGCATTGATCCTTTCTATTCCAGATGGTGAATTATGGATTGAGGGTTTCTTTATCACTGTCATCAATGATAAATTGAGCAGGGCATGGTTCGGTTCCATCTATGATGCCTAGTAATTCATGGGTGCGCGGGATAGGCATGAATTGAGTTTTCCAACCAAGATAGTTTGGACCTTCAAGCTTTCCATTGAATTGAGAAAGGGTAGGTGGGGAAAAATAAGGAGCAGAAAAGGAGGTATTGGCTACCATAGAAGAGCAGTTTGTGTGATGCAGGAGAAGAAGAGAAAAGAAAAGAAAGCAGCTGAAGAAATAAGAGCTATGGGGCGTATGCCTATAATGGCTCTAATACCATAAAAGAGTTCTTAGAGAACGTGATTTTACGGAATGATCTGTGCTGCTTTCTCATTAAGATTAAATAGAACAGAAAATACAATTATAATCCATCACCAACTTTGATAACATAAGTTGACGTGAATTCAAAAACTAATAACATAATCCTAATATAAGACTTAATACTAATCTAAAAGTAATAACAAGAGAACAAGAGAAGTAGAATGCAAACAGATGACTTAAAGAGTTACCTGTTTGCATTAGAAGTAAGTTTGCATTAGAAGAAAGAGATGCAATAAGACTAGAAGACTTCAGATGATTGCGTGTACGATCGATCGCACTACTAGAGACTTTTGCCTTGTAGTGAGTGTGCTCGATTGCACTACCAAAGGGTTCAGGATGCGCGTGTGCGATCAATCGCACTACCAGAGACTTTTGCCTTGTAGTGAGTGTGCTCGATCGCACTACCAGAGGCTTTAGGATTATTAGCCATTACATGTGCGCTCGATCGCTCGGAGGAACTACGATCGATCGCAGTAACAGAAACTTCAGGGACTTCTTCAGGGACTTCATCAGCAGTATGTTTAACAAGAAGGAGACACCAAATCATGGGAACTAGAAGCAGCATGGGCGTGATCTGTAGCAGGTATAGGTATAGAAGTAGAAGTCAAAGTATGGGACCTAGATGGGACTTGAGCACTATTGGGTGAGGGAGCAGTTGGCGGGTCATTGGTGGGACTACCTACAAGTGGTGAGTCATTGGTTGGACTAGTGGTAGCTTCTAGAGAAATAGTGGGTGAGTTCTCAAAATCCGTAGTAGATATAGACAAATCAGAATTATTTGGAGGAGGTGATGCATCCATATCTAATACAAGATTAGGCAACATAAAATCAAAAGAGGATAAAGGGAGTGAGTTACCTGAGTGTCGAGAACTGCTGCCAGGTGAGGTATCAACTTGGGGAGTAGAAGCAGGAACTATATCCATTCTTGGAAATTGAGTTTTGTCAAAAACCACATGGCGCAAAATATAGACACGGTTGGTAAGAGGATCATGACACCTATATCCTTTTTTATTAGAACTATAACCCAAAAAGATGCATTTCTTGCTACAAAAAGACAATTTATGTGGAGTATAAGGCCTAAGTAAAGCAAAGCATGTACACCCAAAAGAACGAAGGAAAGAATAATCTGGGTGTTTGTGAAATAGAGTAAAATATGGAGAGTTGTGATTTAAAATTGGTGTAGGCATACGGTTGATTAAATAAACTGATGTCAAGAAAGCATCAACCCAATATTTATTTGAAAGATTTGATTGGGAAAGGAGAGATAGACCAATTTCAGCTATATGTCTATGTTTACGTTTTGAAATTCCATTTTGCTCAGATGTATATGGACAGCTTAATCGGTGTAATATACCATGTGTTTCAAGAAAATTTTGAAATGGACGTGAAACATAGTCACCACCATTATCAGTTTGAAATTGTTTAATTTTGCAAGAAAATAAATTCTCAACCAAAACTTTAAATTTCATAAAACATAGTAATACATCAGATTTCTATCTTAATGGATACATCCAGGCAAAACGAGAATGATCATCAACAAACACGACATAGAATTTACTACCTCCAACCGACATAACCGGAGAGGTCCATACATCCGAATGGATTAATTCAAGGGGACTATATGAGACATGACTAGAAGTAGGGAAAGGCAATTTTTTGCTTTTTTGAGAGATTACATGGTTCACATAGAGTTTGAATTTTTGTAGGACCCGTGATAGTGAGAAAAGATTTCTGTAGGAGTTGCTGAAGAACAGGTGTTGAGGGATGACCTAACCGTAAATGCCAGACATTTATTGGTGCAGTGATGCCTATGAAAACAGTAAATAAAGAAGTAGCTTTGCAAGAAGCTTTATTAGAACGAAAACTGTTGCAGAAAATAGGATATAGCCTAGCTCTACTCGTCCCTTGTAGGAGTACCTCCTTGGTCAGCATGTCCTTGATCACAAAAGAAGATGATGTAAGAATAAAATAACAATTATTGTCCTTGCAGAATTTTTGAATGGAAAGAAGGTTAGAAGATGCATTAGGACAATATAAAATATCTTTGAGTGATAATTTAGAATGAGGAGTAATAAGAAGAAAGGATCTAGTATTAGAGATTTGCAAACTTGCCATTGTCGACAGTGACACTCTCATTGCCTTGATATGGTTGTTTCTCAGTTAGGTTCTCAAGGTCAGCAGTTACATGACGATTAACACCACTGTCAAGATACCAAGGTTGTTCTTCTTCATCTGCAACATGAGTATGGGCTGCCATTGTAGCCAATTGAGAAGGTGGATGCCTTCCTTGATAAGCAAAGTCCATGCGATGGTAGCAATCCAACGCTTGATGACTTGATTTACAACATATCTGACAAGGAGATCTATTAGTGGTAAAAAACTAAGAATTATTTGCATTGGACTTAACATGTGCATGTTGATTCATGTTTGATGTAGTAGCTCTGTTGTTGGGCACAAATGGTCTGGTATAGGCACAATTCTGAGGCACAAAATTGTTCTTCTTATAGTGCTGCGGGGCCCGTGATTTTTGAGTGAAGAAGGCAACTTGGGTTGCTTCAGGTGGCACCGTCTTCTGATGGGTATCAAGTAGGTGCCCAAAAATGAGCAGCTCAAATTGAAAATCATGAAAAGAAATTGCCGTATCTTGGGTAGCAAAACTCATTGAGGTGATAATGAGTGGTAAGAGGAATTAAGACCTCCTACTACATATGAAATCAGATCTTCATCATCAACTGGCTTGCCAAATATAGCCAATTGATCTGCCCAATTCTTGGCAGTCAATAAATAATCAGAACAACTCTTAGAACCTTGATGCAATGTTTGCAACTGTCTCTTCAAATGAGAGATAAGAGATTTAGATTGAGGAGCAAAACGATTTGCCAAATGAGACCAAACTTGACGTGAGGAGTGTAGTCCATAAACAATGGATAGCACCTTGTCAGTTAATGTGGTATTTAACCAAGCTAAAGTGAATTGGTCTTTCTTTTGCCAGATATGATACTCTGGATTCAACGTGGAAGTGGGGTTACCTTCTGCATCAGGAACAAATTGAGAAGGACGAACTCTTTGAGCCATCAACAATGCTCAGCAAATCATGAGTACGAAGGATAGGCTGGAGTGTAGAAGTCCAGCCAAGATAATTTGTCTCATCTAGTTTGACAAAAAGAAATGGGGTGATATTAGGAGCAACAAAGGTGGGTGCAGTGTTTGAAGCAACCATTGTAGAAAGGTGGCACCCAAATGTTTGATTGTTTGTTTGTGAAGCTTGTCTTCTCAAAACAACAAAGGACACTATCGTTTACTCCTTGTGTTTGAGCATCTCTCAACGGGCAGTCAATTTTTCTAGTTGTTTTTTAGTCCTTCCTCAAAAATAAAGAATAAATTTAAGAAAAAAGATAACTAAAAAAAAAAAAAAAAAAAAAGTTTGAAAAAGGAAGAAGAAGCCAAGTGTCCTATATTCGGCCCATATAGCCCATCTTTTGGCTCTTTGTCGGCCTAATAATTTTACCTTTGTTGGTCTTGTTTGATAACCTATATCTCAGACTCATATAAGGTCTATACTAGGTCCTATTTTCGGCCCAGTGTTGACCCATGTTAGGCATAAGTTGGCTCTCATAGTTGGGCCATATTTGGCTCATTTTGACCTATTTTTAATGGAGACCCATTTCCGTCATCGATGTTGGCCAATACCCTCTCCAACCACCATTGTCGATCGCCACCAACTCTAGTCACTAGCATTGGTTGACACCAACTTTGAAGATTTTTCGGGGCCACTGCCACCTGCCATAGTGATCAATCGCCTCTATCTCCTTTTTGCGAATAAAATAAAAATATATCAAACACAAGATTCCACAAATTTTCATATTGAGTTTGAGGAGATATTAGAATGTATTATCATATTGCAAATGATTTCATATTTGATTGTAATCTCTTACATTTTAGGTAATAAAATTTGATTGGATTATATCTCTACCTACCATATTATTATTTTCATCTGCCTCACTTCTCTTTTAAATATGAGCATTTTATATTGAAAATATAATTAAGAAATATGATCAAGATGTAGTCATCTCTAGTGTCTCCATTTTCTATTTTATTTATTTCATATTTATTCATGAATTTCTTCATAGTCTCGGCTGTGTTCTCCCCAGGCACTAAGCCATATATAGGTGTAGACCGGAATTGTGACCAACTCTTAATGCAATACTAATTAACAACCAAAATGATCCAATTTGAATTCAATATCTATCAATTGGACATAACGAATCAAACTCGTACATTTGGTTTGATCAATTGAAAGTTGAAACAAATCTCTGATTCGGTCTGAAATCTTTGGTTTGATCGGTCTGGGTTTCTTTGGTTTGAATGCCTTTGCTGCTCGTTTGGTGGTGCGAGAGAGAGAGAAAGAGACGTGAGACATGAGAGGAGAGAGAATATTTTTTTCTAATTTAATAAGGCAACGGATCACTCTGTTTCCTATATATAGGGAACAGACTCCCTTATAGGAAATCTACTGTGAATGCTCTAAGCAATTAAGCTCGTAACACAAAGACTATCGACCGGATTGTAAGTTTATGGGAATTGCATTGAAGGGAGGGATCGTATTTTCTTTCTTCGTAGTTACAGCCGTAGATTGTGGAGAGAAAGTTCTAAAACTCTGTTTGATAATGGATCCTCTATTACGTTGGGATGATATCCTTTTAGGGGGAGAAACAGAGTTGAAAGGCCAGTCTTTGAAAGCCTCTCTTTGCAAAATT
Source organism: Corylus avellana (assembly GCF_965113065.1). Taxonomy (NCBI): domain Eukaryota; kingdom Viridiplantae; phylum Streptophyta; class Magnoliopsida; order Fagales; family Betulaceae; genus Corylus; species Corylus avellana. Next base: position 17,811,307 of record NC_142490.1, on the reverse strand, counting down.
AGTCTAGGTGCCGTGGTACTGTTCCATGTGTGGAGCCAAGACCTTAAGCATGACAACCCTATCAAACCAGAGGAAAAAGTTATTAAGGAAATTGTGTGAGAAGTAAGGACTAAGATCATGTGGCGGGATATTTGGATTGACAAGAGAAAATGTGAGTCTGTTTTGTCGCTCTTCTTAAGCAACATAGGTGCTGTGGAGTTACTATTAGTAACTGAGTTCCAGTTTTTACCGGATTTTTTCCCTTAATTACATTTCAATACAAATGATGGTTTATTTATACATGAGGTGTGGCACTGTTACTAGCCGTTATTACACTGTTCATAGCGTATTTTGTCTTCTTGTGTTGCATGCTTTGTCTCCTTGTCTTGTGCCTTAATACTAGCTACTCTAGGAAAATCAGTTGAACATTGCAGCAAACATGATTTGTGTCCGGTCGACATAACCGTGAAAAAATTACTCACAGGAAGACCAAAAACTAATTAAAAAAAGGTTAAATACCTAATACTCTCTCGGGTTTCATTTCTTTATTTTTTCTCCTTAGGATTTGATTTTTATGATAAGAGATACCTCTGATTTTGATAAAGACTAGACATAAGTCCACGTCACTGACACATGAACAAATTAAAATTCGATACTTGACATAAGTGGTCACGTCATCAGTGATGACATGACCACCTAATTAAATTTTTTATTTTTTCTAAAACAAAATTAAAAAAATTAAAAAATATATATATTTTCAAAAGAAAAAAAGAAAAAAAAAAATTCGTAGCCACCCCTTGACCATTTGGGGGTGGCTCGTGCCCACTAGGGGTGGCTCGGCCACCCCCATGGCAAAACCACCCCAAGATAGTTTTGGGGGTGGTTTCGGCCACCCCTTTGGCACCAAGGAGCCACCCCTATGGAGCAAGGAGGTGGCCAAGCCACTCCCATGAAGCCAAGGGGGCGGCCTAAACCACCCCCAATTGGTCTTGGGAATGGTTTCGGCCACCCCCAAATGCCCAAGGGGTTACCCCAAATTTTATTTCTTTCTCTTTTTTTATTTTAAAAAAATATATATATTTTTTAATTTCTTTTTTAAATAAAAAATTTAATTAGGTGGCCACATCATCATTGATGACATGGCCACTTATGCCGAGTGTCGAATTTTAATTGGTCCACGTGTCAGTGACGTGGAACTTTGTTAAGTCAACTAACAGTCAATCGAAGGAATGGCCAATTTGGTCTTTATCAAAACCACAGGTACTTCCTATGATAAAAATCAACCCTAAGGGGAAAAAAATAAGAAAGCCCCTACTATGCGATCTGACCTTAAAAGTAGTGTTTTGCAGCCTCCAATCACGTTATGACACATCATTTATTTAAGAAAATGCAAAAAATGAAAATGAGAACAAACACACTAGATGAAAATGAGAAAGATCAAAAACATCATAGCCGGCAGCAACGAGACCCAGGCCGGCGTGGGTCTCGCCAGACCCACGACGCCGTGAATCTCGCCTCAAACCCGCCTCAAACTAGTTTGACCCACCTCAAACTCGCCGGCCGTTTCTTCTTTCTTTCTCCCAAACCCTATTTTCTTCTTTTCTTTCTCCCAAACCCATCATTGCCAGCTGTTTCTTCTTTCTTTCTCCTAAACCCTCTTTTCTTTTGTTCTTCTTTCTCTTTTCTTCATCGAGAAAAAACGGCCGGCGAAAAAACAAAACCAGCATCCCCAATCAGCCAAACCAGAAAAAACAAAACCCAAACTCCAAATCCAAATCCAAATCCCCTCTTCTTCCCAAACTCAAAACCTCAATCAGCCGAACCAACAGAGACCCAACAAAATCAAAATTAAAAATTAAAAAAAAAAAAAAAAAAGCAACCGAAAAAGGCAATCGGAAAACGCAAACCCAACCTCAAAATCAGATTCTAGTACCTTACAAATCGATTGTAATGCCTCAAAACTTATTTTTTTGATTCAAAACTAAATCCTAGAGGGGAATGTTAACCCTTTAAGTATTTTATCACCCTAAAGGGATCCATCGGAGAGGGAAGCCGCCTACTGTGACCCAACCGTGGGTCACGGCCAGCGTTTCAGTAGACCCAACGCCATTTCTTCTTTCTCTGCCAGACCCACTCCATTTCTTCTTTCTCCTTCTTTCTCTCTTTTCTTTCTTTCTCTTTTTTTCATCCAGTGCATTTGGTTATAAGTTAAGTTTGTGCACCACTTAGCTTAGGTGGTAGTAGTTGATTGGGGGCTGCAAAAGTGGAGTTTTGTAGCCTGACCGCATAGTAGGTTTTTCCAAAAATTAAAGAAATGAAACCCTAGGTGTATTAGGTATTTAACCCTAAAAAAAAATACAATATATATATATATATATATACTGTTAAGATTGTTTCTAAACATACCCATTTCAGTTCACCCATCATCCTTCCATATTTTCAATATTGCATGATTAACTTATACACATTTAAGATACTAAACACTCATTAATTACCATAAAGACTGCATCTTTGTGTTTTGCACCTTGATAAGAAGTGAGAGACTCTTAAACGTAATAAAAGAATAAGAAATTTCATCATTTTTTTTATTTTTTATTTGGGTGTGGATGTTACCTGAAGGTTGAGAACAGAGGAAGATAGAACAACATTCCATTGCTTTTCAGAGAGAGAGAAAGAGAGTTCTAGTATTGCTTGGGAACCAACTTTCCTGTAGTTGTTGTTGGTGCTAATATATATGAAGTGGAGAAGTAAATGTAGACCACACACGCTAACTGTCACTTTTGACTCAAGTTTGGAGAATGCTTCACTTTTTGAGTAAGCTGTAATACTACAAGTTCTTCTTGTGTCACTCTAAGAATGACGTGGCTCTTAAAATTACCATTGAACTTGTAATCGATCATTATTAGATTTTGATCAAATGGTAATTTTTAAAACCACATTATTTTTGGAGAGATACAAAATGGACTTCTAGAATGACTCTGCAATGGTGGAACCGCTTCATAATCATTTCCTTTTAGCTTTCCTTAATTAAACAAAAGAAAAAGAAAAAGAAAATTTAAGATATGTAATGTATTTTTTTTTTAAAGAAGATATGTAATGTATTAAGTTGGTTAAGGGGGGGCAATTTCGAAACTATCCTGCTGATGTGGCTGCCCTTGAGGATGGGTTGGGCAAACTTTGTTGGCCCAATGAGATTATGATGTGGATCCCGTACTCTTATTCATATGGTTTGGAGATTATTAGGTCATCTTAAGTCTTAAAGAGGAATGGCGGATGCTACACTTTTTTTAAAAAAATTTCCCCAAATGATTGTCTCAATTTTATATAATCTATTATTTTTAAAAATTTGTCACCATTTCATGGGATTGTGGCACATCATTTGAGGAGAAAATGGCCGTGGGTACTTGAGGAATATTCTAATACAGTAAATTTCCTTGTAACTTCGTAAAATTAAATTATGAGGAATGCTAGCTACTGTTTTCTAGATATTATAATGATCCTACGTAGATATTGTTTTCTAAAAAAATAAAAAATAAAAAATCTTACCTCATCCTTTGTATTTTTTTTAAAAAAATAATATTTATGTAAGATCAAAAGAACACAGAGAAACGGTTACTTTTTTTTTAAAAAAAATTATTTAGTATTAATTAATAATATCTGTTTGGTTAGAAATTTGAGATCGACACATAAAATTTGTTTTTGGTATATTATAATCAAATAAAACTAGAAAATAACATAATTCTAAATGAGGCAACAACCACTACTGCTTTAAATCTCTCCTAACTACAAAATGTCAAAAAGAACAATTACTAATAATTGTTCTTACAGCGTATATTATCAAATAAAAAAGAAACATTGAATGCTATATAGATGGAATTTAGAAGAAGAGAAAATAATGATTAGGGAATAAAAAGACACCGAGGGTTGTGACGGAATGAGGGGGGCCGGTATAGGCCATGGCCCCCTCAATTCTTGAGGGACAAAAAAATTTAAGGTTACATTTTAATTTATAAATATTTGGCCCTTAACCTGTGTATGCCAGAAAAAATAAAAATTGGCCCCTACCCACAATAATTTTTTTGGCCCAACTTATAAATATTTTTGGCCTTACCCAATAAAAATTTTGGCTCCACCCACTAGATATTTTGGCTCTACTGCTTCTACCCAAAAAAGTTTTTGAGCCATACCCATTAAAACCTAAAAGCTGGTTATGCATTCTCAAATCTTTTAAGGAAAAGTCCACATAACCCCCTCAAACTACCATTCAATTGATAATGTCCTCCCTAAACTTTTAATTGTGACAATGTCCCCCCTAAACTACCAAAAATTGTCAATGTTCCCCCCAATGACGAAATTACCCTCAGTAAAATTAAAAAAAAAAAAAAAAAAAAAAAAAAACTTCTACAAAAAACCTAAAACTAACAAAAAAAAAAAAAAAATCCAACCGTTGACCAATTTTATTTTATTTTTTTAAAATCAATTTTATAAGAAAAAAATTAAAAAAATTTCGATTTTTTTTTTTTTTTTTTTATAAAAATTGAAAATTTTAGTTTTTTATTTTTATTTTAGTTTTATAATTTTATTTAAATAAAAATTTACGTTTAAAAAAATAAAATTTTCGTTTTATAAAATGACATTTTTTGTTTTTTAAAACTAAATTAAAAAAAAAAAAAAGTTTTTTTTTTTAAAATAAAAATTTCCGTTTAAAAAAAAATTAAAAATTTTTGTTTAATTTTCTTTTTTTAAAAAAAAAATATTATTTTTAAATTAAAATTTTTCATTTTTTAAAAAAATCAATTTTTTTTTTTTGAATTTATAGGGGTATTGTTGTCTTATTGAGAAATTTATAGGGGTATTTTTGTCTTATTGCTAATCTTGGAGGGGGACATTAATAATGTTGTGGTAGTTTGGATGAGACATTGTTATAATTGAAAGTTTAGGGGGGACATTGTCAATTGGGTGGTAGTTTGAGGGGGGTATGTGGATTTTACCCAATCTTTTAACTCTTACCAATTCAAAACTGTATTAACATTGTTTTTGTCCATAATCCATTAAGTTAGTTACCCATTTGAGATTTGGATTTATCTATTAACTTTTATATTTCTTGAGCATTTTATTGTACATCTTGTTACTATTCTAACCATAAACAAGTGCAAGTTCACAATCAAGATTTAAGTTTCCTATACTTATTTAATTTTTCAAACGAAAAATAAATGAAAAAAAATGCAATTTTCAACACAAAATTAGTGCAAAGTAATTTGTTTTTATCTTAAACGTGGCTTAAACTCACTCTGTTTCCATCTCAGGGTTTTTTTTTTTTTTTTTTTTTCATGTGATTTTCAATCTAGGTCTTTAATTTTTTTTTTTTTTCTTTCTTTATTTCTTCTAGTTTATACCTTAGTGTGTACCTAACCATTTTGGGAATTTTCTTAGACTGTTGAATTACCACTTAGATGATAATAAATAAATAAATTTATGCCTCAAACCTTTTTTTTTTCCTAAGCTTATACCTCAACCCTTGCCCACAATACTTTCTAGCTTCGTCCCTACCCAAGGGCCAATTTTTTTTTTTTTTTTTTTTTTTTTTTTTTTTTTTTTTTCGGCCCTTGGGGGAGGTGGGTTCGGCCACCCCCAAGGGCCGGTCTGGGGTGGCCGAAGCCATCCCATGGTGTGGATTGGCCACCCACAAGGGGCAAAGCATTTTTTTTATTTTTTTATTTGGTCCTTGCGAAGCCACTCCCAATCCCAACTATGGTGGCCAGTCACCCCTTATGGCAAAAATGGGGTGGCCAGCTACCCCTTAATTTTTTATTATTTTCTTTTAGTTTTTAATTATTTTAAAATATAAATAATATTTTATTATTATTTTTATTAATGGGACAAATGTCCCATTTATGGCCTCAGGATCTCTCTAGAGAGATATTACCCATTAACTGAATACTCTCCAATCCATTTTGGATTGGAGATGATCCAATCCCACAAGTTTCCGGTTGCAGAGGAAGCTTGATAACTGAAATTCTACAGCTATTATGGTAGAATACAAATCGATTGACTTCACAATCAAAATTATTGTGTTTGTTTTATTTAATATTTTGCTCGATCTCGTGAAATTGTAGATGGTTTGTTATTTTTATTTTTATTTATTTTTATCTTTTTTTTTAAATTGGTTTGTTAAATTTGAATAGTTGGAAAAACATCTATTTCATCTTCTTCATCTTCTATTTTTTTTTGTGTGTGTGTGTTATTTGGGCTCATCGGGCGTTTTTTGTGAATGATTGTTACTTGTGTTCTTTTAAAATGAATATGATGCTACGTGACATTGTGGGATACAAAGATAAACAGCAAGAAGTAGGTGTTAAATATATTATTGAATATATTGGAGAGCAGAAGAAGGAGAGAAAGAAGAGAGAGCGGAAGCATATAATGGACTACATTGTATTAAGTCAAATAGATATGAAGGACTACAGAGACCTCTATTCATATAGAGGCTATGAGAGATAGACAAGTAACCTAATAGACTAAGAAAAGTTAAACCTAGTAGACTTAGAATACATAAGGAAATAAATAACCATAACATAATATTCTTAACATCTTCTCTCATACTCAAGGTGTAAGCTTGAGTTTGGGTAAAAGAAAGAGAAAGAAAGAATTGAATTCGCCGAAAAAGCTGCTTGTGCCAAAAGTGTTGCCGAAGTAATGCCATAAAAGTTGCTAGAGACCGGTGGATTCTGCCTGAATTGAGCTATGCATTTAAGCTGGAGCTTGGTTCACTTGGTGGTAATTTGACTTTAAAACCATATACTAGTAATGAAATAGCTGGCATCGTCGGCTGAGCGGAGAGAAAACTGTCTTGCCTGGTCGGCTGAGCTAAGTTGAGAGAAAATAGCCGGTTGAAGGGGCTAATCATGCCTGAAACCCTTGGATTGTTGAAATGTCTGACCCAAAAAATTCTGATTAATAATAGATCAATGGCCTAGGAGAGGCTATAGTGACTGGTGATGGTTGCAATTGAGAAGGCATAAGTGGGTTGGTTGAAAGAGGCTTCTTTGGCCCGAAAACCCATGGACCGAAGGAAAGATTAGTCTGACCCAAGAGTGCCCACTGCAAGAAGATTGAACCTGGTTGAACTGCACCGAAAAAGGTTGTGGAACCGAATTGAACAATACATAAACCGACTTGAACCGCATAAAACAAACGCCTAAATTTGGAGAAAATCTTGTTTTCTACCATATAGAGATGCCGAAAGCAAAAATTGACCACAAATTTGAAATAAGGACAAAAAATTGAGTGGGAAACACTAGGCTGGTCAACTTTGTGTTCGGTTAAAGTCAACGGTCAACTCTGAAGGAAGTCAAAATCAATGAAGAAAAACTCAAGTCTGACAAGGTGTTGACGTGGCCGATTTGTTGATGTGGCAAATATGCTGACGTCGTGGTATTGGATGATGTGGCGCTAGGGTTGACGTGGCACGATGAGATGATGACACGTGTTAGCAGAGAAGAGCACCAGAGCTTATGGCATGTGTACGACACGCGCTTTCAGGCATCGGCGCAACAGCGCGTGGATCCCAGGCGTAGAGAATTCTACCAGAGCGTGGAGGCACGCGAAGGGTCGTTTGGTGGCACGCTTGATGGATATGGAATGACCGGCGGCTGATCTGTAGAGTGGTGTCGCAACCAAGGTGATCGTAGGAATGCAGCGGTGCGTGGACAGAACGCCAGCAGTCTTGGGCGATGCATCTACGCGCTTGACTGCATCGTTGGCGGAGCTCTCAATGGGTCTAGGCTCGTCTGGCCTTGATTTGTCTATTTGCGCTGTTATCGATGTGATCGGTGCTTTGTGGAGGCACGTAACATAATGGACAGATTCGCAGGCGTGTCTTCCTAACGTGTGGACTGCTATAGCGGCATGTGGAGACACGTGGAGTGACGGACATAACCTTCTGGAGGTGCGTGAGGGCGCGTGGAAGCTTGGACGCTCCAGCTCTCTTCGGATTTGGACTTGGCAGCGTTTGATCTGTCGATTGGAGTGGAGCGTGTAGCTCTGTCACAACTGTGGCGCAGCGTAAAGGCAATTGCCGATGCGAGGAACCCTTGGAGGCGTGTGGAGGCACGTTTACTAACGAGCATAGCCTTCTAATGCCGCGTGAAAGCTTGGGTGCTTCAGATCTCTTGGATCTGTATTTGGCAGCGTCTGATATGTCGTATAAGGAGAAGCATGTAGCTCCTGGAGGTGCGTGGAGGCGTCTTTACTGACGGCAAAACCTTTTGGTGGCGCGTGTGAGCGCGTAGAAGCTTGGACACGTCAAATCTCTTTGGATCTGTATTTGGTGGCGTCTAATATGTTGTCTGAGGATGAGCGTGTAGCTCCGAAAAGGGCAGTGGCGGCGCAGACAGAAATTGGCGGAGGCGCATGGTAGCTAATATTCCACATATCTGTAGATCTGTGCCTCGCAAGCATGAATCTGGGATAAACTTTCATAGATGAGGCCGTGATGAAGGGGTGGAAGAGATTTTGAGTGGAAAACCGTTTGGTGGCTACAGATTGAGCTGCTCCGGATCTATAGGCTGGCACGATTTTGAGACTATGGATGGCATAAATTTTGGCGGCGCTTGACGTAGGACGATGAGACTGAAATTCGTCAAAGGGAAAACGCCAAAAAATATGTTTATTGACAGCCAAAGAAAAGCGGATCTAATACTATGTTAAATATATTGGAGAGCGGAAGAAGGTGAGAGAGAAGAGAGAACGGAAGCATATAATGGACTAAATTAATGTATTGAGTCTGATAGATATGAAGGACTACAGAGACCTCTATTTATATAAAAGCTATAAGTAATAGGCAAGTAACCTAATAGACTAAGTAAAGGTAAACCTAGTAGATTTAGAATACATAAAAAAATAAATAACCCTAATATAATATTCTTAACATGGATAAATATTACTTAGATTTTGAGTTTATCAAAGATCTAACAATTCTTGTCAAAATGTTGGAGTCTATATAGGGTTTCAAGGAAAATATTGAAGAAACTCAACTCTGGCGCTTCTTATTGATAAAAACTGAATAATAATGATAATTTATGTTTTGGAGGCTATAAGCATGTATTTATAGCCTCAAACTCCTAACTATAGCAGTAAAAGGAGTTTAAGTCGATTTTGACATCTACACAGGCCGCTCAAACGAAACATACCTCCGTTTAGATGATCACTAGATAACTGAATTTAAAGTACATAAAACAACTGGACATTTGGATGGAACATATCTCCGTTCAGACGGTCACAACAAAAAACTAAAACTAAGTAAGAAAACTAAAACATAACATAAGAGCGTTCAAACGGGTTGCAAATAGACCTCGGGTTTTACTATGGTGACTTCCTGGAAGTGTCCCATTCGTTAGACCATTCAGATGGCTAGCGAACAGAGGCTTCTATGGCTGCTTCAACAATTCCCCTTCGCGAGCTTGTACCTTGTGTTGTCACCCCTGGTTGGTACAGTCTTTTGAAGACCCTTTATCCTCACATCTGCCCCACTTCCCTTTATGGAATCTCTAGCTTTTTGGTCAACATCAAATCATTGTTGCTTTTGGGTTAAGCGAATCATTTTTTTTTTTTTTTTTTTTTAAATTTCTTTATTTATTTCTATACAAAAGAATCATTGCTACTTCTGCCCCCCCAAACCCCCCCCCCCCCACCCACTTTTTTTTTTTTTTTTTTTTTTTTTCATTTCTAAGGAATCATAATTTTATTTTATTTTATTTTATTGCTTTTGCGATATTGGATGCTAGTTATATTAGTAATGCTAGAAAAAAGACCATATTTTTTAAATTGATGTGATTTTTAAAATCATTATAGAATTTATGATAAATAATTATTGGATTTGATCTAATAATAGTTTTAAAAGCCACTATAGAGGACAACATGGATCTTCCATCTAATACTTTTTTTTTTTTTTTTGGGGAACAGATAGATCTTTCCATCTAATACTACTCTAGTTACATATACGATATTGGCACACTCTGGCTCCCTCACCCAATATTCTTATATTTTTAGAGTAGAGATATTCTTACTTCCTTGATTAAGCCATTACTCTTGAATGAGCATCCCAGAATAAAAAACATCATTTAATCTTGTCAATAATTCTAACGTACGATGTTGTTTAATTTGGCTGTTGGCAAATGGTATGTCCGATCCCGTGGGACTAAGCCAAATATGTTTTATACCGCCACAGTTGTAAACCTGAATTGTGCCCGACTCTTTATATATACTAACAACTAAACTAAAAAGTTGTATCAAAATGAACCAATTTGAATTCAATTTCTATCATTTGGACATAACGAATCAAACTCGTACATTTTCACCAGTTTGAAGACTGCAAATCAGCATCTATATAAAGAAGGTGAGAGACGAGAAATTCGTTCTGAAAGTAGAAAATAGAAAGTTGCTGTAACCAGGCTCTTTTTAGAACGGAGGGCCACCTCAAGCTCAATCCTCTATCTATTCCATTGAATAAGCAGCAGAATTTCTTTCCTGTAGTTGTTGTTGATGCTGATATATATGAAGTGGAGAAGTAAATGTCACTTTTGACTGCACTTTGGAGAACCTTCACTTCTAGAGTGGGCCGCAACAGTGGAACCGCTTCATAATCATTTCCTTTTTTTTTTTTAATTTTTTTTTTTATTTTACATTTACGCATTTTTAGCTTTCCTTAATTAAACAAAACAAAAAGAATCTAATAAAAACTCTATATTTTGCCACAAAAGTTCATGTGGCAAGATGCCACATCATCTTCTTTTTGTTTGAGAAATGCCTGACCTCATTAAAAAATTCATCTTTTGGCAATTTTAATCCTAGGTGACATGACCAATTTTAAAATTAATAGATTTTAAACAATAAATTAATAGATTTAAGAAAAATGGGTCATGCCACCTAAGATTAAAATGGCCAAAAGATGAACTTTTTAATGAACCCAAGCATTTCTCTTTTTGTTTTGTCTTTTTCCCTTCACAAAAAAATAGTATGGCATCTTGCCACGTGAACTTTTATGGGCAAAATATGAAGTTTTTATTAGATTTTAGTATTTCTCATTTCGAAACTATCCTACTGATGTGGCAGCCCTTGAAGATGCGTTGGGCAAACTTTGTTGGCCCTATGATGTTGATCCAGCATTCTTAATCATATGGTTTGGAGATTATTAGGTATTCTTAAGAGAAATGATAGGGGCACCAAATTTTTTTACTAAGAGAGCCTTGCCAAATTGATGTGTAACTCATTTATCGTAGAGGAATAAAACAATTCATTAAGAAAGATGTGACAGATACCAATGAATGAGTTACACATCAGTTTGGTAAGACTCTCTTGGTAAAAAATTTGGTACCCCTAGCATTTCTCTATTATTAATAAATTATAAATCTGTTGAATTTTTTTTTTTTAAAAAAAATAAGACCGAATCCTCAGTTATTCTAAACTATTTGTGTTTGGAACAAAATTTTCCTTCAAATTGGGTTTGGAGGAAAACTCTATCCGTTTGGGTTTGAACAGTTTTCGACATGGTGGGGATTGGGCGTTCTTCGAGGCATTCTAGATCTGCAATATGTCGTCGGGCAATCCAAATAGCTGCAAAAGAATAAAAGCATCAAAAGATCCGCCAGCGTCTATGCCAAGGAAACTCCGATGCGTAAGTCAGTTTTCAGGAGAAAGATATGCTTCAACAGACAATAATCCAATATACTCAATGTGGACAAACTGAGCTCTTTTTCGTATTCTCTAGTACTATGATAATTGAAGATCTTTTTATACCTTGTGTAGGGCCTATTTATAAGCTGGAGAGTTGAGGTCGACTTTGGACTAGTTCTTCTTATTTGAGTTGATTTGGGAGTCCTGAGAGGTGCAATTGGATTTGGGCTCCTACTCCAATTTAGATTTTGAGTAAGACTTCTTGACCCATATTATTCCAATAAAGTCCCACTTGGATTGTATCTTCTGCTATTTAATTAATAACTCTGTGCGCCTTTCATTGGCCCTAAGGCCCCAAATCTGATGGGTTTGTAGTATAATTTTATTCCCAACAATTTGAATGGTAAAAGATATTTTTGAATACAAAAAAAGAAAAATGTTAGGGTTTTTCATGATGTCCTCTTAATATATGATTTGAGTATATGGCTTTATTTATAGAGCTAAAAGGTGATTTCAAATACAAAACAAAAACCTTGAATTAAGAGTAATTAATTACAAAACAAATCCCCATTAATCAAAAGGATTTCTATCCTTAACAATATTGATGCTTTATGTTGAGGAATATTTACGGGAGATTGTTTCAAAATGATGAACTGTACAAGTTTTTATTTATTTTATTTTATTTTTTGACATGTCTACACGAAAGGGAGAGAAATATGGATGAAGATTCAAACTAGTGACTTTCATTTCACGAGATGTGATTTATAACCGATTGAGCTACCATTTGAGGATAAGATGAAGTGTCTCATTTACTTAAATATCATATGCTTGTCTGGATAAAATAATTTCCTTATTTCACTCAATGAGTCTTCGATTTAACTTCATCATTTTTTTTTCTACCAGCAGGATGACTCAAGCTACTGCCCATGGGTGTTGGACTGCACAACAGTTGTCCCGTTGCTTTCTACCAATTACGTTTAGTACGTTATATATCTTCTCAAAAGAGTTTATCCTAAGCAGTTGCTGATATGGAGTATTTAAGGCATGTTATTTTTTTTTATTTTTTTAACAATATCTGTTCATTGATATAACAATCAAATGGGGCGAAATGCTCCCTCAGTACAATGTCAAAGGCTGGGTGGGAGGTGGCCAGTGGTGACGTAGCGGAAGACTAAGGTAATTAGTCAAAGAGCAGTAACTTTGATTCTGTAAAGAAAAGAGTGTCTTACCTAAAAAATTAAAACAAGCCCGCAAGCTAAAAGAAAAATAAAACTACGCAGAGTATTTGAGAGATAATTCTCTAATTTGATAATATAATTTGATAATAATTCAATGAGTAAGTTCTACATAATAGGTTAGCCTATTTATAGAAGAGAAATCCTTGTAATAAAGTAAACCTATTTCTAATAGAGAAAGTAAATCTAATCCTAATAGGAAAGTAAACATAATCCTAGCAGGAATGTAAACATAATTCTAATAGGGAAAGGATCATAAAAATAAATAAATAAAAACTATTTATTTATTTTTTTCTTTCTTTAGTGAGGACCACACATCCTGCATAGGGGGGGGGGGGGGGGGGGGGTGCATGTCATGTTGGGTTTGGTGTAAGAAAGTAGATATATTTTCGAAAGATTTCGAGCTGAGAACCTTGACAAATCCGGCAAGAGACACAATAGAGATGGTGGAAAACCGGTGTTAACTTTGGCGAGGGGTTTGATATGTGGGATAGGGCTTCAAAAAATGCGGATAACACTTCCAATAAACCAGAGTAGGGCCTCAAAAGAGGCGAATAGGAAGACCTCCAAAAAGGCGTGCAGTGGAGGGGGTGAAAGGAAGAAGGGAGTAGAAGCAAGGGGGAGAAGGAGGGAGTCAAAGCTCCCTCCTTCCATGGCGTCTAAGATCTCACTCTTGTTTATTTTTTTCTTTGCATGTTATTGTCATACAGATATTCTGCATTTGGACAAATACATGTGTTTCCAATTATGACCAATAAGATACAAGTTTCTGACTTTGGAGAAAAAAAAAAAAAAACACGGCCCATAGTACGGGTTATAGGCGAGTTGATATCAACAGACAAATCTATTGTTATATTATTATACCGGTTTTGTTTCTTGGGCAAAAAATATATCGATTTTTCTGGCTTCTTGTTTCTAATTGTGCGTAGGCTCCTACAAAATGGGCATTACTCGATCTGTAATGAATTTTATGTGAAGTTTGATATGATTGGTGACTTTATTTGTAAATTAATACTTGATAATGTATTTTCTTTCTTTTCTTTCTTTTTTGGTCTTTTTTTAATGACATGTTGATATTTTATATATCAAAGCTCATGATCGTTAAAAATTTTTTGCGTAGCTGACTCGTTGGTCGGTCATTAAAAAAAGAAAAAAAGAAACTACTAACAAATTACAATGTGTCCATCAATGACATATCGGAGCCAGTTATCTTTCAAAGCCGGCCTCTTGGGTCCACTAAAGCTTATAATTTGTAAACTGACCAGCTGAGATATTGTAATTTAATACTAGAAGAACATTCAAGAAGTTCCTTTCCATAATACCCCACCAAATGATTTTGTGTGAGCTTTGGTCAATTATGATCGAGCCATGCATGTCGCATTCGCTTTTTTTATTTCTAAAATTTTGTAATGTATTATTAAATAATGCATGTGATGCATTAATCTTTTAAGATTAGTTTAACGACCCAAATAATTAGGTTAATCTAAAAGATGCTCATCTTAATTGGACAGGCTCATCTAACGATTTAAGGGCAGTGAATACTACTTGATCGTTATCCTGTCGCGTTGACAAATTTTATTTCTAAAATTTTGTCATGTATTAATGCATGTGGTGCACTAATCTATTAAGATTAGTTTAACAACCCAAATAATTTCTGCAAGCTAGTTATAGGCATTTCAAGTTTCGTGAATCCATATACATTAATTATATATGCATGTACAACATAGTCATGAGTAAACTCAAATCCTAAGTACTAGGAATCCGATCCCCTTCTTGTCTGTCAAGGGACTTATTATAAGATTAGAATAATAAGTAAATATACGCAAGCAATAATGAATTTGTAATTCATGAAATACTATTGAATTTTGATTTAATTATGATTTTAAAAACTACATTATCATTGGAAATTAAAGTAGAAAAAAATCGTAGCTAGATATAGCATCACTCTAATCAAATTTTAAGAATTTCAAAGTTATTTTATGCTTTTTTTTAGGTCCACTATGGTCGTTGTCTTCTCTAATTGTTATCTTCTCTCTTTATGATTTATGTTTACATCTTTTAATTTTTTAGTTATGTTTACTCGCATGCGCTGTCAGAATGCATCACAGTTCAGTCCGGAGTTGGTATCAAAGCCTAGTTCCATTGTAGCAGTTGGTGTAGTCGCAATCAACATGGACAGGTTCTAAATGAGAAAGTCCTTAACCACTAAAAAAAAAAAAAAGCCCACAGATTAGCAACCTTTTTAAAACGCCATTCGTCATTAAAAAAACGATATATATATAGTGTCGTTCGTTCCCGTAGTTTTTTTTTTTTTTCCTGCCTTTAATACCAGTTTTGAAAATATAAAATTCCACGGTCTTTAAAAAAAGGCGAGAATTTTATACAAAGTCACGTTGTTTATCAAATAAGAAAAGTTAAATATGCAAGATAATTCTAAAACAGACGAGAATTATCGATCTCCAATATTTTAACGTCGTTTATTCAAAAAGACGTCAAATATTGAAGATAAATAGTAGCATTTTTATACATGGGATGAGAATTGTTTCTAATTTTTAACGTTGTTTTTAATAAACCACGTGTTTCTTTTTCCTAAGAAATTAGCGGCTTTTTTTTTTTAAAAAAAAAAAGCCATTAATTTATTTCCATATAAAAAGATTTGGGTATACTAGATCCACTATATAGTATATACCCATTTTTTTTCTTCATCTGTTAATTAATCAAGCCAAATTGAGATCCACATATATTCTATTTCACAATTCATATACCATTAAATCCACAAATCAAATAAAACCCCTTCAACTACCAAAAAATTCATAATGTCGATCTCTCCAATGCTAGAAAAAGACAAAAATCATCCTAAATTTTTTAATTAATGGCATTTTCGTCATTAGGAGGACAATGTCAATTTGTTAGTAATTTAGAGTTGACATGCATTATCGCAAATAAAAGTTCGAGATGAATATTATCAATTAATTAGTAGTTTGAGAAAGACATGTCGGCTTTTCCTTATAAATTAATTGTCAATATAACCTACACAATGTTCTCGAAACAATATAAAAACATAGTCATTGTCACTATTACACAGAGAAAATAAAACATAACATAAATCTGTCCAATTTTACTCTTAATACCTAGAAGATTGGCCGACTAAAGTGGCCAAAATATATCCAAGTAGCTCGCCAACTGTCATATCCCGTCCTCAAGTTCAGATTCACCCCCATACTAACCATATGAAAAGTTCAACTAATAACAAATACGGTCCAGTATCAATTTATTTCAAAGAAAAAAGCAAAGACATGCATCTGCAGCTCAAGCTGGCACAATAAACTTTACGTATATCATCATTGGTCCATCATAGAATGTTCACTTTAAAGTCCATATCTTTTCTTGTCGAATTATGAATCCTAAGAAAACACATACTTTCTTTTCTTCTTAAAATAATAATAATAATAATAATAATAATAAAAAATCTACTTTTAAAGGCAGGTTGCAGAGTTATGACCGTACCGTGTTTGGCTACACAAAACTTGGAGACGCGATATGTGTCAAAAACAAATCTAAATATCAATATAAGGTCACATCCTTACGACTCTTCTCTCATAAATTCAAAAGCTTTGGTATAATAAGGTCTCTTGTGTGGTAAGCCAGTGAATCATTGGTCAGCCCATTTGGAAAATAAATAATGTCTTTAATTAAGGTGGTCTCGGTAGAGTTCCCTCAAGAAAACCTTAACCCATTCGAGTGTCTACAATCTAGTGAGTTCTTTCTTTAGGAATTCATCATCTAGATCCCAAATGTCGACTAACCAAAGTGAAATTATTAATAGTGAAAAATTTAATATGAATCAAGATGAAGTTAGAAAGGAATTTATAGGCCACAAGAATATATTCCTTAAGCACCCACTGGACAAAAATTTATAAAATTATCCTTTTTAACCGATTATACAATTAAAAATGTCGGAAGAACAATATCATTAAATAATGAGTACTATGAAATTTATTCCCTAAAGAAACAAAGAATGGACGTAAAAAAAGTATTCATTTTTACATATTATAAGTAAGTTTAACCAGGCAAGGATTAAGTACTAGTGTTTTGGTGTGTATATATATATATATATATTAAAACTAGTTGGGACGACGTAAGCTATTTGGATATTTCTGAATTAGAGCCTTAGCAAGTACTTTTGCCAATCACCTTTAAGGGCAAATAATTGAAATCAATTGAAATCTTCTAATTGACTGCCATGCAAATATAATGGTGTTCTTTCAGGTTGAGTACCAAGTTGTACAGTTTTTGTAATGATTTAAATTTTAATGCATGTGATCATGCACTAATATTTTTAAGATTAGTTTATATATTAACAACCCAAATAAGTCTACAAGCCACTTGTAGGCATTTCAAGTAGAACAAAGTGATCTATGCCTTCTTGGCTGTCAAGGGACTTACAAGATTATAATAACAAATATAAAAAGTGCGGATGCAAATCAAGCCATTGCAACAGTCTGTGTGTTGCATGAAGTAGTGTATGAGTTCCATGATTTTGAAGAGGGATAATACTTTTTCTCAATAATAGATGGGCAGGAAGACCTCCTCGATCGGACTGAGGAGAAGCTTACCAAGAAGTAATTTAGAGTGCCTGCTGCCATAGTTTCTGACCCAGATAAATGATTTAGTGTGTATTTAAAGTATTAAATGACAAAGTGAACATTTATTTAAATAGAAGTTTATACAACAGTTTTATCGCCTCGACTTTTATATAAGTCACAAAGCAGAATTATCTTAATTCCATGTGGCGCTACTATCTTTACATACACTCGCAGTGGAAGAAAAAATGTATAATTTTTTATTTTTTTTATTTTTACAAAACCATGCACAACTCACTCATTGTCACATAAAATAACATATTATAAATTAAAAATAATGTTATTACAACAACATAAGCTAATATTATATTCTTGTCATCAAATCAAAAGATTCCATAAGGGCCTTTATTCTCATAATTTAAAATATTGATCCAACATGAGTCGGTATTTCCAAAGATGAGAGGCTTCTTGCAAGCTTCATCAACCAAAAGGTTAGGCAGCATAAGGGTTGTCCTCTAACTTCTTGTCACCAACATTTGTAAAATTAACACAATTTCACACGAGAAATGTGTGAGTTTACCACTCAGTAAGTATAAAATATGTGTGATTTGAGCCCCTCTATTTCACTTGGAAGCCTCTATATTGAATTTACTAAAGAACTATCTCACATAGAGTTTTCAAGAAAGTGTTTACTTTCTAACTTTTATAGTTGTTTTGTAAATCAAGCCTAGAGTTTTGTTAATACATACATACTTATAAAAATCCCAAATCGTTTCCTTAGATTTAATACATATCGAACCCCACATGTCATACTAGCTATATATGGAGCAGTAAAATAGTTTATAACAAGTTAATGAAAAAAAAAAAAAAAACATAAAACAGGATATATCATGTCACATGCTTTATTCAAATAATAAATATAATATCAAATTCATTTATCGCATTCCACATTTCAATGTTCATTTTTCATTTCTTGTTTTGCATATGTCAAGTGTATACTCTCACTTGGCCATTGAAGTTTGCTAAGTGTATACCCCTACTTAACCGTTGGGTTGCTACCAATTTAGTCCTCTTATAACTTTGAGGTGCTAAGTGTATATATACCTCTACTTAACTGTCGGGTTGCTACCAAATTATACCTCTTATAACTTCGACGTGCTAGTATCCTTTACAAACTTTTCACATATCACATATAATTATATCTTATTTTCCTTTAAAACTCATTTCCTTTAAAACAAATTTTCCTTTAATTAACTCACATTTCTTTAAACACATGTACAGGCTCATAAACCCACTAACAAGTTTATGCAATAAAACATCAAGCGCAGGGTCAATAAATTTTATACTTACATTCGTTCAAAGTTACGCGTTCGACCCGCAAAGCGTACATTAATCCAATTGTTTGAAAAATTTTAGGGTAAAATCCATTTAACCTCCTCAAACTATCACCACAATGACAATCTATCCCCAAAATATCAATTGCAACAATTTACCCCCCAAACTACCAAAACAATGACAATGTATCCCAAATTTTTAAAAAATGACGAAATTACCCTTACAAAAATAAAAATAAAAATACTAAATTTTAAATTTTTTTTCCAAATTTTTAAGGATATTTTTGTCTTATTGAAAATTCTATAGGGGTAATTTCATCATTTTGCTAGCATTATGGGGTATATTGTCATTGTTTTAGTAGTGTGGGGGTAAATTATCGTAATTAATAGTTTAGGGGGTAGATTGTCATTGGGGTAGTAGTTTGAGGGGGTTAAATGGATTTTACCCAAAATTTTATTAGTCATCAGCTTAAAAATTATGCATAGTACTTACATTTAAACCATGCCTTCCGATTTCACATTTATTTTAAAAATCATTCTTGTAAAACTCTACTTCTATTGGTCCTTATAATCTTTATATTTTCTGCTTCCCATCTTACTACGAATTTTTGCTTAATTAATAATTACGAAAATAATAAATAAAAGCAGAATAATATTAGAAGGGAAAAGAAAAAGAAAAAGAAAAAGAAACCTCGTCTTGCTGTAGTATACACCCACTCTCAACTGCTTTGTTCGGTATGTTTGTTGCAAAATAAGGACAGATGTTTGTAAAAGAATTGAAGGAAACTTGCAATTGGCCTTATATAGACCCACAATGGGGAAGAAAAACGTCGTCTCCTTAGATTTTAGCCGACAATAAAATCAACTCCTTCCTTCATGCCGTTACTCCTCTGATGCAGCATTGAAGAGAAAGAATTTTTTTACCGTGGAGGAAAATAATGTGCTTCGCAGGAGGTGGAAAAGAACTCTGAAATCTGCATGGAACTTTTGTAAAAGCTTTTAAGGAAAATAAATCTGCACCGTAAGAAAATATATCATACAGAGAAGAACTTTGCTTCATCTTACGAAAGAAAGAGCAAAAAGCTTGTCGAAACTTCGTTTTTATTTGTCTTTTATTTATTTATTTAAACAAAACATGACTTACTGCCAGAGACATTTTTGTTTCAAAGTTCAGCGGATAAGCTTCACGTCAGTTAAAGACTCAGTAGCTTTTCTGATATATATATATGAGGAAGTAAACTTCCTCTCACTCCTTCATGGTCGTGCATGGGAGGGGCAGCGCCCCAACTACACTCTTCTTTTCTTTTTTTTTTTCTTACCTTTCATTTTTTTGGTGAAAGCTAGCATTCTTTCTCAAACAATTCAAGTCAAAGACGTGATTTATTTTTTGTATTTTCTAAATCAACTCCAAAGTATTATCTATTGTTGTTCTAACCACTAGCCACTAAATAATTAACACTTTTTTAATCTTAATTAAATAATGATAATAATAATTAATCCAACGACTAAATATTATTGTTGGGCGTTACAATAGTCCTGTTCTGCCGTTCTGGTATGTGTTTTCACATGTGATTGTATTGTATAGAGAAAAAAAACATAAAAAATTATTTCGCTGTGAGATTTCTGCTGTATTGAATTACAATACTGGCGTCCCATCGAAAATGAAATATGTTCCGCTTGCGATTTGGTTATTAAGTCGAGGCCTTACACATATAGACGCTTGCACTCCTTTTTTATTTGTTTTTTTAGAGCGATTTATAGATAACAAACAATTTAAGTACAACGCTCAACAGATATCAAACAATGTCTGAAATACAATTAGGGACTTCCGCTCAACATGCAGAGACGCCTGCACTCCTATTCTGCAGATTCTCCTCCGTATATATCCATGTGAGCAAAAAGGCCATTTTTCCAATGACTTTGTTAGAGGTTAGGCTGCACATGCATAAGATTAGAAGCTGAGTTATATCCAGGTTTTATTTAATAAGAACTAAGATATTTTAAGATTCGACTTCTTATCAGTTTGGGTGCTATCTCATTGTTAGTTTACTTAAAGACAGTTATATGATATTAATAAAATCATTAGGAGAATTTAATTTCCAAACTTAATGAAAGAGGCACAGGGTTCCCTGTAAGAGCCTATAAATAATTTTGTTATGCGCTTGATAAATTAAGCAATGGTATGTTTGTTAATGTGTTTTGGCAAGGTGTTTTTGTTTTTCATTTGAAAAATGTTCTTGATGCATGTCACATAAAGGTAACAATTATAAGAAATGCTTATTTGTATTCTAACGTCCATCTCTTGTAAATTTCTATTGAATTGACATGCTCTATCTAGCATTAATTAAAAAGAAAAAAGAAAAATCAATGGTAGATAAAGCATATGCCAACTGATCATTGGAGATGTACTCGAGAATGATGCCAAAGCTAACAATTTGTTATCTGTCATGTATGTCTCATTTGACATTTGACATGTTAACATTCACGTCAAAGTCCCAATGCAACGCCATGTCAACAAGTGTCATGTCAATCTTTAAAATAAAAATAAAAATTAGTATCAAATAACACAATGCATCGGTGGAAAAAGAACTGAATGAAGAATCATGAGGCAGCCAAACCATTTTGAGCTGCAAATAAATTGGCTAAACCAAGTACTAGATCTCATTTTTGTCGCATGTTCATTTTTTTCTTCTTCTATTTTTACAAGGGAATTGCTGTCTATCGCTGAATATTCATCTTCAATGGCATGGTTAATTATAATTTTAATTTATCCAATGCATATGAAGAAGATTTTACGATGAATCTTACATCTTTAATTACTTCATCCATAATTCTTTTCCTTGTTCACGTACATCAATTATAAAACTAAGCACTTGATCATCGATCAATGCATACCTGTATAAATTATAATATGTTACGTTGTGCCAATACAATTTTATTCGGACACACTCTGGAATGCATTTCTTCCAATTAGGTAGCCAAACAATGTCTACTGGGAGCCTTTGCTATTTGATAATTGGATTCCAATCACCTTCGAATCCACCATTTACACCCAAGCTAAGGCATGAACAATCACCAAATGCTAGCAAGTTTCATTTTAGGTTTTCAAGTTTTGTGTTACTCTAAGTTTTAAGTGTCACAACAATTGGTGTTGTGGGTTTTTTTTTCTTCTACAAATGACTTGACACTTGCTGACGTAGCATTAATATATTTGTTGACATGGATAATGATGCGTAAATTAATGAGACATATGACAAATCGTTAATTTGATTGCCGTAAAATGACAAAGAGCCATACATGCAGGACCTATTTTAAACTTCACTAAAACCTAAAATTAGATCTTTTAAATTGGAAATCCAAGAATTAAATCATATCAAATGAAAAATTGGGCTAAGTATGATATTTCTTTTAGCTTCTATTTTTAAATACTTGGTTGTGTTTGGGAAATTTGGCCAAACTATAAACATTTTCAGTTAAGTGCGCGCAAAATACCATCTATTATATATAAGGCATAAAATATTTTTAATCCACAATTTATCCTTTTAATTAACTCCCTTTTTCCACAAACATCTACGCCATATATATAACATGCACCCTCAGCACAACCCTTCCTCGAAACCCAGTATAGATGCACGCACCCGGCCCCCTTCGATCACTATTAATATTATCCGGCACTAGCGGGATTTTTTGAATATTGAAGTCTCTGGGGGTTACAACCATCTTAAGAGGAAAAAAAAAAAAAGCCAGCTCATTGCCATTGACTTTGTGATAATGATGGGCTCTTAGGTTTTTGTTATAAATAATCCCCAAGGCCTGACAGAAACTGCATTGCACGCCTTAAGGTTTGATTGATTTGTTGAGACAGCGAGAGTGTAACCACAGTACTGTTCTTGAGTGATTAACTACAGGTATTTGTTTGTCTAATACTCTTTGTCATCTCTTCTTCATTGTGTTGATCATCTATCTTAAATTGTCTGATTAGTCCATGTACACCAATCCCAGCATGCATTTGAAGCATTCAAGATACCCTGCGAAATCCTAGCTTAAATGATCAAATTGCAATATTTGCAATATTAGATATATATGACTTTGAGTTTACTTGAAATATTTGCTTTGATTTCTGATAAATATCATTACTAATTATATATCAAATGGAAGAGCCGTCAAACAAAATAACGATGTGGATTGTTGGGTTGAAGTAATTTTATTCAGGGAGCTATAAAGTTGTGGAAGAATTAGCGTCCCCAACAGATATATTTGGAAGTGAAATTGCATGTTGAAATTTGTCGAAGGATTACGTTTCATCGAGAACAGTTTATCTATTGCATGCAGGTGAAGCGTTTCAAATGATCAAATCCTTAGAAATTTTATTTTTCTCTTTGCATTCTAGGTCTATCTCGGGTACAATATTTCTATTGAGTTGATATGCTCTATTCTTCTTATATTGGAATTTTTTTTTTCTCTTTAATTAAGGATGAATAGAGCATGTCGAGTCAACGGAAATGACCTCGAACTGAACGCTAGAATGCAAACAAACATTTCTCTTTTGTTATTGGCCAAAAAGTATAAAAGAACCATAAAATAGTCAAAACAAAAATAACTTTTCTATATTTTCTTAATTTTTGTATATATATATATATATATATATATATATATATATATCAGGATTTCACCCAAAACCTAGTTCCCTAGTATGTCATCTTCCTTTGTTAGTGATGAGAAACAAAGGTTCAGTGAGATCCTGTGTGACAGTAGAACTTTATAGGGTCGGTTGTGATGAAAGGGTTTCATATTTTACGATTTTGTGTTGTATTTTTATCTTTAATTTTTGAGAAATGCTATTTAGCATTTTTAAGTGCACATCTCATAACATTCTCTTTGTTTTTTTAGCTTTGTGTTTCTTTTTTGTTTTGTTTTGTTTTTTTGTTTTGTTTTTTTTTTTTTTTTTTTTTAAAAAAAAAGGAATAAAAAGAAAGCAAATGTGCCACATAGACAATAATGCTAACTGATAGACACTTGACAATAATGTTGAGTAGTATTTCTCGTAATTGTTATATAATTTTAATATTATAAATTATTTAATTATATGATTATTATAAAACTTGATATGAGAATGAAAATTAATTAATTTTTGAATCAACATTTAAGAAAAAATAAAAAATTAATGATTAATTTTCACCGCTACATTATCTCAATTAATGTATAATAGTCGTATATGAGTCTACTAAATAACATTACTATATATTAATTAGATTGAGCTAGCTAGAGTTTTAATTATCTTTTTTTCTTAACAACAATATAGAAGAGAAGCATGAGACTATATATTTTTTTATTTCCTTCTCTGTAAATGAAGGCACACATCGAAATTCTTAAAAAAATTTAAATATGTTATCAAACTTTCACAAGTATTTATTTTTCTCAATTTACTAAGTAATTAAATTATCTTTCTAACTTTTTATATTTGGATTTTTCTTTTAAGTTAATGTGTTGATGAGTATGTATACAATCTTTATATATTTTAATTCTGTAAACTATATAATTGTAGTTAATGTGTTGATGATTATATAGAAAAGTCAAAAAAAAAAAAAAAAGTCTAAATCAACTAAATAAATTAACGTAAAAAGCAAATTACAAATTATATTTATATAATTTTTAAATGGTAATTAAATAATTTTTAGTTATTATTTTATATTGTTGTTTATATAATTTAATAATTTCAACAATCAATTTTGTTTCAACTCTTCTTTTTCTTTTAAAAAAAAATTACTCCTAAACTAAAATTCTAGCTCTAATAACATATATATATATATATATATTTGAAAAATGCTACACATATTCCCACTCGCATTTCTAATTTTAAATAACTTGAGTGGTACTAAAAATTACTATTGAATTCAAAATGTGATAGTGATCCATATAAAATGTAATAGTGTGTGGATTTGAGAGTGAGGGAGTGCGAGTGAAATTACTGTGTATAGCATTTCTATATATATCATTGTGCTATACTAATTACACTTTCCGATTCTACAAGGGCAAAATGAGTTGGTCTGGAAGTACTGCTGCTGGAGGGCAAGCTCCGAATCTTTGCTCAAGCCCTATGGGAATAGGTTTTTTTCCTTCCAATTATCAGCTATATATTTGTCATATTGAAACTTGGGATATATGTATCTTTGCGTGGGTGTGTTTGCATTGGATATATCATCCGGTTAATTTAGCAAATTTTCAAGTTATATGATTAATTTGGGGTGTACGTTTCAAGGCTTTTAGACATATTAATTAAAACTACGTGGGATTTGTTGAGCATATATATCTGGTGCCATTCTTGATGATATATTCATTAGCTATTGGTAAGACACGTGAGCAGTCCGTGTGTCGGTGTGTGCGTGTATCATCTGGTTAATAAATTGTTATGACATATATATGTCGTTTAAGGTGTCAGTAGTACTCTAAATTGAGAAACAATGTTAACATTAATTTGTTATTGAATATACCAGTGACGAATCGGCCAGCTTCGGCTCAGGACATGCTTATCGTGGTTAACCAAGCTTTCTCCAAACTGTCACAGAAGTTGCAAAACATGATCAACTACGGCATCCCCACTGAGACTGCGTATCAGAAGTAAGGGAAACCACCTACTGGCTCTACTGATGAGGATTAGACTTGTGCTGTTTGAACATTTATATATAACCAAGCAATTCTATATATCCTATTTTAATTAGTTTCTATTTTGTTGAATTTTAAAGCCTTATCTTTATTCTAGAAGTACTGCTGCTGGAGGGCGAGCTCCGAATCTTTGCTCAAGCCCTATGGAAAAAGGTTTTTTTCCTTCCAATTATCAGCTATATATTTGTCATATTGAAACTTGGGATATATGTGTCTTTGTGTGGGTGTGTTTGCATTGGATATATCATCCGGTTAATTAGCAAATTTTCATGTTATATCATTAATTTGGGGTGTACGTTTCAAGGCTTTTAGACATATTAATTAAAACTACTTGGGATTTGTTGAGCATTCTCTGGTGCCATTCTTGATGATATCTTAATTAGCTATTGGTAAGACAAGTGAGCAGTCCGTGTGTCGGTGTGTGCGTGTATCATCTGGTTAATAAATTGTTATGACATATATATGTCGTTTAAGGTGTCAGTAGTACTCTAAATTAAGAAACAATGTTAACATTAATTTGTTATTGAATATACCAGGGACGAATCGGCCAGCTTCGGCTCAGGACATGCTTGAGGTGGTTAACGAAGACTTCTTCGAACTGTCACAGAAGTTGCAATACATGATCAACTACGGCATCCCCCCTGAGACTACGTATTAGAAGTAAGGGAAACCACCTACTGGCTCTACTGATGAGGATTAGACTTGTGCTGTTTGAACATTTATGAAAATTCTAAAAACGACTCCAACTGTCACATATTCAAATGTCTAGGTGTTTCACAAAAATTATGCAGAATAAGATCTAACCTAACAGTTAAAAATCAACCAAATACAGATATGAAATAAACATTCAAGAACACAGATATTTGGTTACGAAGAGGAAACCATTTAGAGAATCTAAATGTAAAATCTCTCCAAGGCAGCCAAACCTATGAAATCAATCTACTATAAGAAGAATAAGAAATACAAGAAGAATTACAAAACCTTTGACTCTTCCATGTACATGATAAGCGACCCATTTGACTTCTACCTCAGTAGCCCTTTCTAGAACATCTGGCACAACTCTTCTAAACGATTTCCTTTCACCGGAACTCCGATTGGCTTCACGTATTTTCTATTTTCAAATAAACTAGAACAATATCTCTCTCTAAGCTCTTTGACTTTTCTCTCCAAAATACGTACATATAATAGGCAAAATAAATTGTTTAAATAGAAAATAAACAGCAATTTAGCGGCCGTATCCGAACAGGGATAAGTGGGTGTCCGAACATGGCTAGGGTTACATATTCGTAAACTCGTGGGGTCTGGACAGCCAAGCCATGTGTCTGGACCGACCATGCAAGGTGAGCTTATTGGAAATTGGGTCCGGACCCGGCTTCTGGCGGTCCGGACAGGGCCTTCTGTGTGGAGAAAACAGCATTCTGAAAATATTGTCCAGTCTTGATCAACAGCTCTGATCAATGGGCATTTGTGGTCCGATTGAGCTGAAAGTTTGCAGGGACATTCATGACACATGAATCTACATTATGAACGGTGGAGATTGGATTTTAAGCATTCTATATCAGTGTTTGAGCTCGTGAACAGTAACCTCTGCATTTTGGAACTGAATTAAGCCAACACAACAACTAACAATTTATATATTACCAAGCAATTCTATATATCCTGTTTATTTTAATGAGTTTCTATTTTGTTGAATTTTAAAGCCTTATCTTTATTAATACATTTCCTATTTTTCTCTCTTGCACTATCCAGCTGGCCTGGACAGTAATGAGGTGACGGAGTCAGCGTCCTTTATCCAACTACCTGCATGTGATGTGTGTTTGTGTTTAACTATTTATGTGTCAACTGTCCTAGAAGTTAAGACTCCATCGATCTACATTCTGGTGTCAACTGCATGCCGTGGAAGAGAAGTGTCCTGGTGCCGAGCTTCTATATATATATATATATGAGACTCATGGCTCACTACATGCAATTACTCTTCATATATATATATATATATATATAAATAAGCAGCTGGAGACGGAATGGAGATTGCATAGCTGTCTTCCAAATAAATCTTTACCATTTCTTTTGTAATCTTTTAGTTTGTCGTTATCTTAAATAAGCGGGTAGTAGACGACTTATAAATGATCTATTTCAGTTCCAGCTGGAAGGATCATTGAATGAAATTATTAAGTTTTCATATACTTGTGAGATGAGTAAGGAGATAATATTGGGTTCTATTATCATTCTTGGGTGATTAAATACTGAAATTTTCTCCAAATTGAAATGGAAGAAATTTCATTCAACCCAATCTAGTAATTGACATGTGTCCCTCTAACATATGGGGGACATTTTTTTTTTTTTTTTAAAAATACTTAGCTTCCGGCTGGAAAAGATAAAGGAATCCAATTGTTGTCGTGGCTGGAGAAGTCAAATGCTTATTTGAAGGATGAAGTGAGTTAGAAATCATTATAAGCGGCAATATGGAAGTTAGAGGCACGATATATATAATTATGTGTAGGTGAATGGCAGGGCAAATCTGTTTTTGCCAAAGGAGAACTGCACTGTTATTCTTTAACCCAACATCTGCTTCCTTAATCCAATCCCTCTTCATGCTCGAGTTTCCATAGTAACTCAACAATGGTTTTATAGTGCATGATATGCTGCAGACAGGGGCGGGAGTCGGGACTGTGTGCTAGGGTGGGGGGATTTTACAATTCTTTATAAAGCATGTATATTTTATAAATTCGTCTCCTTAAAAATGATATATTTGTCCCCCCAAAATTAACATATTATACATTATTTCGTTTGTATTTGGTTTTTTTTCTTAGCCATCTTCTCCACATCTCATTTTTCTTCGCATTTATTTGTGTTTTTTTGTGCAAAAATGTGAAATATTATGAAAATATCTGTTTTTTTTTTTTTTTTTTTTGGAGTGATTATTGTACAATCATTTGAGTTTACAATAATTATTTTCGATACCATTTTTCTTGAACTCTATAGATCGTGTTTAATTAGTTCATTTTACTAATTGTTTATACTATTATGTATTTATGATGCCATTAAATTTAAGGCTTCTATATTTTTATGTTATATAAACACTCACAAACACACATATAGAGAAATTATATGTATTTATATGTTGTATTTATATAACTCAATATTCCCAATTTATAAAAATAAAAAATAAAAAAATAAAATAGTTCGTCCCTCCACTCCACAAATCCAGATTCCGCTGTTGATTTCCACGGTCAACTCATTTATTTCTAACGTCTAAAATTTCTCCCTCAAACACATAAAAGAGTCCAAAGTCTCTCCCCGGCCAACTGCTCATCTCCTTTTCTCCTTCTCAAACACGATATGAAATCCTGTCACTAGAGCTGTTATTGTGGGCATATAGTGCTCGTCCAATGAGACAAATTATTTGAATCCTGAATGAAAGTTCCAACTCATGTACCCATGGAAAGTGAAGCTTGGCCACTTTGTGACGTAGGTAGTGATGTAGCGCTTGAAGCCACTTGTCCACCATTGATGCTTGATCAGTTTTCAAAGATTATTTTACTGTTTTTGGTGTTTTATACCGGATGAATAACTCATCATTTTCCATAGCTACATGCTTGAAGCCTCCTATGGTTGGTGCTGCTGCACAATTTGTGAATTGGCGGGGACACTTAATGTAGGCACTGTTAAAGTATATCATGAAGTTACAGTTAAAGACTATTACTCGCTTACGGTTAACTAATGTGCTTACGGTTAACTAATGTTATTGAGTTACAGTTAAGGTCTAGCTATAGTTAAAAAGACTATCACCTAGCTAACTTAACTAGAGTAGAAGTCTATTTATATCCAACACGATTCTCCTATAAATAGGAGCATGTTATATTGTAAACTAGCTCATTAAGAGAAATAGCAGCTTAATGCAACCTTGGGGCTTTATCCAGTGGACATTAGATCGAACCACTTAAATCTATGTGTCACTATCTTCACATTATTAATTTCTTTCGTGGTATTAAACCGAACCACTTAAATCTGTCACTATCTTATTATTTTCGCATTATTAATTTCTTTTGTGGTATTAGAGCAAAAAGGCTAAACGCCAATTGTTAGATCCTGAATTGTAAATTTGTTATTTTTTTATATGTTTCTTATCCTTTGATTCGCCTTTTATCTATACTGTTTTATTTTTGTTGAAAAAAAAAAAAAAAGAGAAAGAAAACGGCGTCGTTAGTCAAATCAGATCCACGGCAGAGCTACACCTTCCTCCGGCCATTCCTTGTCAAAACCAAATCAATCAAGGTGAATCCACCAGTTTTTCGTGCTTTCTCCGCACCACAATGAGCAAGGGCAGAGCTACACCTTCCTCTGGTGATCCCTTGTCAAAACCAAATCCATCAGGGTGAATCCACCAGTTTTTCGTGCTTTCTCTGCACCACAATGAGCTCGTTTCTCACTGCATCCGGTGTCAGCTCCAGCAACATTCCGTCATGGACCTCTGCGCCACCAGCTCTTCTCTCCAAGACCATCTGGTTAATAAATGTGTTATTGAATATACGAGAGCAGTCTCGAGCTTGGGTTACGGACATTAGGAAACTTATTGACGCTACGCTCAATGAATTAAAAACGAAGTTGGAAGATATGATGAAGAATTATGTCATCACTAAGAAGTAAGGGAAACCACCTACTGATGAGGATTATACTTGTGCTGTATTAATTTGCTGTTTGAACATATTTTTTAATAACCATGCAATTGTATATATCCTGTTTATTTTAGTTTCTAGCTATTTTGTTGGATTTTAATGCCTGATCTTTATTAATACACTACCTATGTTTCTTTTGCCTGTTGGCCACACACTAATTCTCTCTTCTCTCTTGCACTATCCTGTTACGTAACAAAAGGAAGAAGGATAGAAAGAGAACATGTGTGTTTGTGACACTGTGTTTACCTACTTCTCCCAAACTCAATGGTGAGACTCCATTGCCATGTGTGTTGAGTGTGGGTTTCTTGTGTTTTCTCTTTTTTCTTCTTCTGCCCCTATTCGGTTTTGAAGAAAATTATCTACAAGACTAGGAAAATTAACAGATAACAGAGAAAGAAGAAAATAGAAACAATAAACTTTAAGAGGTTTGGTCTATATATATGACCTACATCCACGTATTAAAGGTCAAATGACTACATTGTTTTCCTTATTCTTTGATTATTTGATTGTGTACAAAAGACGTACTCTATTTATAAAGCTCACAGATTACTTGAATTTATTCAAATCTAATCAAATCTCTTTATTTAGGTTAATGTAATTAAATCAAATCTTCATCAAATATGTAAATGAAGGGTAATCAAATATACTCTAATGTCCCCTCTCAAACTCAAGGTGAAAGATTTTGGAACCTTGAGTTTTGAAATATTTTTTATTTTGTATTTTTTCTGGAGGCGGGAGCGGATGCCAAAAACTTGCTAAAATTGGTGGCAACCGACGTCAGTGACGGGAGGTGGTTGGCAATGATGATTAGAGATCGGGCCTTCTAATAACAATAGGGCAAAGAGGGCCAAAATGAGAGCCAACAAACTGAAATGAGGCCAACTACGGGCCTTAAATGGGTATGGGTCATCAAACAAAACCACAAATGCCTTCAAAGAAATTGGGCCAACAAATAGCCTAAAGATTAGTTTGGGTCAACAACATGACCAATAATATGTGATGCCCCAACTTTGTATCACAAGGTTGTAAGTGGAAATATCTCATTTCGTAGGTGATGTTATGACATCATAGATAGAATCTCGCATCAGAATATATATTTTTTCTTAAAACAATAGGTAACCCTTAGATAACACATTTGAACTGACTGAATTACTTCAATTTAAATAAATATATACATGGTTTGGTTGCATAATAAAAACACACTAGTTACATCAAATAAAGATAAGTGCCATGAGCAGCATATAAGAAAACATAATTATATAATACAAAATATAAACTAAGATATAGTGATATTACATATATCCAAAGGAAATCAACTTAACATAAAACAACTAGGCTAGCACACCAGGGTCTAGTAACAAAACATAGTAGATGGTCTCATCAGTAACCATCAAAACTGGCAAAAGGACCCTCACCGACAACCTTTGGACTTGCACCAAGGTCTATGTAAATATGACCGCGTTATCATACTTACAAAGGCAAACAAGCGAGTCCTCTGTTTCAATAGTATAAAGGATTCTTGGTTCATTAGAGTATTATTCATAACAATCATGTGATCATAAATATACGAATATGCCATGAAGTCACCATTTGGTTTGAGTAAATCTTTTTTTCTTTTTTTTTTCACAACTCTCGTTTAGAACTAGAACTTAGTGGATTTTAGAGCCGAGACTCATTAAATATAAAGTTTGTTGGTTTTCTATTGGTAGCTGGCACCCCCGGCCCACTGCTCCCGAGGGACTAAAGAAAACTCCAATGAACTGATTTTGGCGGGAATACCAAAACCATTGAATGAGAACTTTATTTATAAGCATAAGTAGTTACAAACTAAGAAACCTACTTGAACTATACATAAGGAGTTCTAAGTAATTACAAGGTCTTTAATTACAAACTGGAAACTAGAGATTGAATACATTAGGTTATCTAACATCAATAACATGAAGGTTTTCTACTTCAATCTTAGAATGAGAAGTTGGTTTGAATCCAACTTCTCTTTCTTTGCATTTTGTCTTGGATAAGTGTTCTACATCTTCTCTCCTCTTCTTTTCATGGTCTGTAGTAGTAGAATTCTTCTCAACTTCATCTTCATCAATCGTAGTAGCATCAGCAGCCTTGTTCTTCATGGTTGCCACTTCACTAGAAGTAGGAGCTTCAGCTGCAGTAGGACTCCTCCTCACGGCTGCCACTTCACTAGGAGCTTTTGCTTATGTAGTATGGTTAACATGCCCCCTCAAGGTGATAGGGGAAGGAATCACTTTCAACTTGGACTTGAGATATGCAAACCGAGCTAAAGATAACCATTTGGTGAACAGATCTACAACTTGGTCTGCTGTAGAAAGAAATGAAACTTTGATGTCTCTGTTGAGCACTTTTTCCCTCACATAGTGGTAATCAACTCTATATGCTTTGTTCGAGCATGGTAAACTGGATTGGTAGCCAATGATAATGCACTCACATTGTCACACCAAACTACTGGAGTAACAGGAAGAGGAATCTGAATTTCATGAAATAGCATTCCTAACCAAAATAACTCAGTGGTAGCAATGGCTAGGGAATGATACTCAGCCTCAGTGCTGGATCATGAGACTACAAGCTATTTCTTGGCACTCCATGATACCAAGCAATCACCAAGGAAAACAGCAAAGCCAAATGTAGATCTCCTATCATCTAGACAGCCCACCCATTTTGAATCACAAAATGCATTAAGCTGAAGTGTTTTTTGGGAGTAAAACATACCATGATCAATGGTGTTCTTGAGAAACCGCAAGACTCTCTTGACTACATACCAATGGTTGGAAGTGGGATGATGCGTGTGTTGGCAGAATTGATTCACAGAGAGGGCTATATCAGGTCGAGTACATAGGGTGCAATATTGGAGAGCTCCTACTACACTTCGAGATTTAGATGGATCAAAGAAATAATCGCCATCCAATATGGATAGTTGAGAACCAGGTGGACATGGGGACCTTTCAGGCTTTGCTCCAGACATTTGAGTTCTATTGAGTAGCTCAGTAACATATTTGGACTAGCAAAGATGGAGACTTGCAGAGCTACGAGTAACATGTATGCCAAGAAAGAAACTTAGTGACCCTAAGTCTTTGACTGGAAATTCCTGTTGAATGAGTTGAACTAGATTAGTAATCAAATGAGGGTGTGTCTCTGTGAAGATTATGTCATCCACATAGATTAGCATGAATAGTTTAATACTACCAGAGATAAAAGTGAATTGAGAAGTATCAACTAGTGAAGCAGTGAACCCAATATCTAGTAAGTGGCCGGACAATCTATTGAACCAATCTCTTGGGGATTGTTTGAGACCATAGATTGCCTTCTACAACTCGCACACCAAGTGAGGATTTTTCTTGTCAACAAAACCTTTGGATGTTCCATGTATACTTCCTCATTTAAAAAGCCAAGGCATTAGAGATGTCCAACTGTTTAATCATCCAGTTCAAATATACTGCCAATGCTAGGATGATTCTAATGGTGGAGGGCTAATTACTAGACTGAAAGTCTCAGTATAATCCACTCCAGATGTTTGCTCAAATCCCTTAGCAACTTGTATAGCCTTAAACCTTTCCACTACTCCCTGATTTTCTTTTAATGTTATACACCCATTTGTTATGGATCACATGTGGGTGTTGTGGCCGAGTGCACAGAGTCCATATTTTCTTGGAGAGAAGTGCCTTAAATTCAAGACACATGGCAGCCTGCCACCGTGGGTCAAGAGCAACCCTACTATAGCAATATGGTTCTGACTCAGGTAAAACAGAGTGGAAGCTGAGGATGGGATATCTAGAATAAAACAACTTGAAGTTAGAGAATTGTTTGAGTTTGAGGTTTCCTGTTCTAAACCTAGTGATCAATGTGTGGCATGCCAGGGGTAAGTGACTCGGGGAGTAAGTTCATTATTCATCTACACACATAATCATTAGTTAAGTATATGCTACCAACTAGTTTAATAAGATTCAATGACTATATAACAATTACTTGTCAAAAATCTGGTACATATTCGAAGAAAATTACAAAGGTACCATACTACCATATATGAACGAAAAATTAAAAAAAAAATATAAATATGTCTTTCACTCTCTCTCATTCAAACGATTGTTCTCTTAAACTCTATCCTCTCTAGCATCTTCTTTCAATTCTTTCAAGCACAATCCAATCGGCTAACATCTAGCCATCCATGCTACTCTAATATCAACCATTGAATTGATATTACGGAGTTCTAAATGAATTAGATTAGAACTACTCCTTTGTCCCTCATGCTTAAATCTGATTCTCTCCTTCCCTGCATTGCCTATAAATAGAGATGATCCTAGAGCTCTCAAATCATTCATTCATCAAGTATCTTGATCATAGTTTTTAGAAACTCTCTGAAAACTATATTAGTTCTTTGTGTTAACTCACGAAGAACAAAAGTTTAAGATTTGAGTAGCCATATAAGAGTCCACACTCTTTTGGTTATTATCAATCATTGGTGAGAAGATCTGGAGGTCTCTATATCCCCAACTTCTTTATGTTCTTGAAGAAAAGAATAACCTATTCTTCGTGTTCTTGAAGAAAGAAGAATTTGTTCTTCGTGTTTCTCAATAAAGAAGAAATCATTCTTTGTGTTCTTGAACAATAAAGAACATGTTCTTCGATAAGCAAAAAGATTTTTGTCCAAAGCCAGGAGTAGCTGTTGATATCTAATTAAGTGTTCTTCGTTCTAACAATTTAATTTTAAAAAGCAACAGTTCTTCACATGTTCTTCATAAAGGATCTTGGCATGGGAATTCGATTCCTTCCGCTACGCAAATACTCTGATTTGCAATCCTATTCCCAAACAACTCCCCAACCATCACATTTTCTCAAAGGCTCCATTCAAAGAACATAGTAATCTAAACACATCCTACCAATCGGCCACTTCATCTATTTCTCTCAAAATCACACTTACATTCCAAATTTCCAAGGGCTCCATAACACACGGATTCACAGGAAAAAAAAAAAAAAAAAAAGGTTCTTTCATGATAATGGTGTTTTGGAAACAGAGAATGAAAAATAAAATCAGAGCAAGAGAGAGAGGCATACCGTGATATCGGAGACAAAGAGTGCAAAGAAAGAGAGAGCGGCGCAGTTGATCGAAAAACGGTAATGTGACCGCCGATGAAGAGGCCAAGTGTGACTACCAGAGGGAGAAAGAGGCACAGAGATTCAGAAATGAGAGAGAGAGAGAGAGAGTGAGAGAGAGGCGCGGTTGGGGGGCTGTTGGTTGATAGTGGTGATAAATAGAGTGAACTATGTGAAAAGAGTTAAGTTGTTAGGGTTCTTGTGGGTTAGGGCCTTTAGTTTAGGGTTTTTTAAAAAAAAAATTATTTTTTAACGGGTCTGGCGGGTCACCCGCATGACCCACTGGGTTGACTCGCCAGACACGAAACTTAAACGGGTCATAAACAGGTGACCCAATTATGACCCGAACCTATTTGGATAAAACTCAAAACCTGTTAACTTCGTGTCGGGTTCACGGGTTGTGTCAAAATTGCCAGCCCTATCTTAAACCCATTTCATTTCAATTATAATAATATTAAATCCTTTAATTATTTTCTTGGGCATTACAAATGTACTTAGGTCTGCTGTTAAAGACATTGAGGAACTGCTACAAAACGACAACTATAAGAGAAGATATCAGCATAGGGATATATATTGTCTAAACGGGATCAGTTCTAAAAGTTTTATTGTTTCTTGAATTATCTAAAAAAGGCTACGGGCATACCCTCTCTGGTTGAAGAGATGTCTGAACACCTAAGATAGATGTCCAAACATGAGTTTTTATAGGGGAAACTGAGAATCTTTGTTAGCTAAGAAGTGTAGACATTGTAAAAGACAAGTTCTCTCAGCTTGAGAGATGTCGAGACACCAATGACAGATGTCTAAACATGGAAGGCGGTTAGGGTTACAAAACCCTAGCTATGTTTCGACACTTTAAGACTTGTTCAGACGCCGACACAACAAAATTCTATTGCTATTTAAAGATGGCTTTGTCTCGGTCTTTGATACTTCTTTGTAACACATGAAATTTAGAGGCTTCATTGAGAGTATAGAGAGACAAGTAGCAAGAACTTAATACAAGTTCTTAAGGGTAGGATAAGAGTTTGTTCATGTGGTAACTCTTGATAGAAGATTCAAGCTATTGGATCAATGTGTTGTGACTGCACAACTAATGCAGCGTGACTTTGTGGGCTGCAGCGAAGAACATCAATAAAGCAGCGGATAACTAATTCTAGATCTTGAGTCTATCAATGACCAAAGAATTCTTCTCAAAATATAGAGCCTATCTATGATTCCAAGGAAAAATATGAAGAAAACTCACCTATGAGTAATTTTTATTCAACAAAATCAATAATAAACAACAACTGATAAATTAGAGGCTATAAGCATGAATTTATAGCCCTAAAACTCCTAAACTTAATAAAATATGGCATAAATACCCTTAAAACCCTAAACCTAATAGAATAACGAAATATTGACTCTCAAAACCCTAATCCTACTAAAACAAAGAAATAAAGACGGCTTAATGTAATTAAAACACGGAAACATAATATAATGACTCTGTGTGCTATCGATCGCAGGCATGCGAGTGCTCAATCACACTTCCAGGGATGAGTATCGCCATCCCATCTACATTATTCTCTCTTGGTTGGAGAGAATTCGTCCTCAAATTAGGCCGACTCTTTCCACGGTCCTTCGGATACTCAGTCAACTCATTCCACTTACCATTCCTCAAGATCAAGACAAGGCTACAACCCAAAATAAGCGTGACATTTCTCATCATCGAAATACCTTAATGGTTGACATGAAAGCCCCACACACCACTTGGCAATACTTTAGATTTTCCGTTCTTGTCTCGTTCCTTCTCCCTTTCATGTGTCATGAAAATACCCAAGAATGGATCAACCATTGTCTCCCTTGTAAACATATAATTTCCTCATCTGCATAAAACTCGCCATAATCTTCATTAAGAGAATCTAAAATATCTTCAACACCAAGGAAATCAACATAATCAACCTCTTCACCATTAAAATTAGACATTTCACCTAAAAGGTCTTCAGCACCCTCTTCATAATCGGCGATGTCATCTGTGGGCTCTTCCTCTTCCAATTGATCATCCTCGGGGTAGAGGCCGGCAAACATGGGAAAAAACCCATCTTTATATTCTTCCCTGTCCAATTGGTCATCTTCTTTGGGGTAGAGGCCGTCAAACACGGGATAAAACCCATCTTCTTTGTGCTCCTTCGGGGTTTTTTCCTCTTCCCATGAATCATCTTCTTCGGGCTCCTCATCATAGGTTGGTGGGGAATCCCAAGCCATGAATCCTTGTGAAGGATCTTCAACATCTTCATGCCGGTACTCATCATCAATGAATTCGAACTCCTGAAACTCTCTATCTACTGATTCTTTTCCTCCTCCGTAGAATATGGATTCAGTTTATGGATTTGTGGTTGACAAGTAAGGGTACAATTGGCCTGTCATGGATTCTTCGCCTCACTCGATGTTTCCCTAAATACCTTTTTTTTTGTAGGAATTTTCTATTTTCTTTGTCACAACCATAGACTCTTGTCTCCAATTTTGTGACTTTCGGCCCATGGTATAACTATGGGTCAAGAAAGCGACTCGCATATATTTCAATAGTTTTTCCTAACTATTGATCTTCAATTTGCCTTGCCGCTTCCTAGTTTTTCTCAGTTGTTGCCACCACGCACCAACTCTTCCCCTGAATGTGTGTACCACCAAAGAGACTTGTTGTTCATCAAGCACCCCGTTGAATTTAAAAACCTCTTCAACAGCCAACACTCAATCCAGAAATTCTTCAGGTTCTAGATCCCCATCCAATTCCGGGATATTGAGTTTGAATCTACTCACCCGCCGATTGGCATGAGTTTGCGCAAGGTGCTGATGTCCGTGCTTTCGATGCTCCGCAAACGAGTTTCTAGATCTGTTCCCATGTTGACCACACAAGTTGGATAATTTGGTAGTGAGGTCTTCAATTTGATCCCTCATAGCCCTGAATCGATCCTCCATGTGTTGCCAATGTTCAACGATAGATTTGCCTTCTACCTCCGCAAATCTCGGTCTTGGTTGGCGATGACAACCGTTCGGCCCACCACTCTTGTG
The DNA here is from genome assembly GCF_965113065.1 of Corylus avellana. Taxonomy (NCBI): domain Eukaryota; kingdom Viridiplantae; phylum Streptophyta; class Magnoliopsida; order Fagales; family Betulaceae; genus Corylus; species Corylus avellana. The sequence continues at coordinate 17,773,007 of NC_142490.1, read as the reverse complement.
CTGCAAGCAAATTGCCAGTTGCTTCCTACATGCTGTCTCCGTGCGCACGTGCACCTCATTCATGTCTGCACAACGGTCACTCCTCCCCATTCATGAAAAGTAACTAAGCTGTGATACCAACTAATGTAGCAAGACTTAGTGGGCTGCAACGAAGAACATCAATAAAGCAGTGGATAACTAATTCTAGATCTAGAGTCTATCAATGACCTAAAAATTCTTCTCAAAATATAAAGTCTATCTATAATTTCAAGGAAAAATATAAAGAAAACTCACCTATGAGTAATTCTTATTCAACAAAATCAATAATAAATAATAACTGATAAATTAGAGGCTATAAGCATGTATTTAAAGTCCCAAGACTCCTAAACCTAATAAAATATGACATAAATACCCCAAAAACCCTAAGCCTAGTAGAATAACGAAATATTGACGCTTAAAGCCCTAATCCTACTAAAATAAGGAAATAAAGACGGCTTAAACTAATTAAAACGCGGAAACATAACATAATGACTCTATGTGTGATCGATCGCAGGCACGTGGGCGCTCGATCGCACTTCTAGGGACAAGTATCGCCATCCCATCTGCATCAACAATGAAGTAACGTGCTGGGACTACACGAACACAACCAAAGTCTACCTGTGAGAATCAAAGGTTTCACTCTCAGAAGATCGACCAACATGGGACTTGTTGGAATTGATATTATATAAGGAGTAGGCCATCCTACAAGCTGTGAAGTTGAATCATAGGAGTGTAAGCTTTAGTATTCTTTGTAGTTAGCTATTATAATAGTAGAGTGGATCTTAAGTTTAGCTGCCCAGGAAAAGTTTTTCATTGTTTAATGTTTTCTTATTCGTCAACAAAATATTATGTTGCGTGTTTATTGATGATTGTTATTTTGGTTGGCTTTAATGATTTAAAGCTATAGTAGTATTTATGTTTTAATAAAGATTGTTTACCAACTACAACTTGTATTTCCGCTTCATGTATGGGGTTAATACTATGGGTTGTTAGAAACCCTACCTTTTAAATTTAATGCATTCCTCTATAACCTTTTTCTTTCCTTCCTTTTTTAAATCTTTTCCATTATTAATAATATTTATATTTGTTGTTATTATTTTCTAAGACATTTTTGTAAAAATATTTTTGAAACTAAATTATAATGTAGTCTCTAAAAAGAAGCGTGAAAATTGGAAAATGAATAGTTTAGATCAAAGCTAAAATAACTTTCTTTTGCCCAAATAAGCATCACCACTAAAGGAACAATTATTAAATACTGCACAAAAAATTAATAATATTATATTCCCAATAACCAAAATTTAACATTTTAAATGGTTTTAGGGTTGCTAACATGGTTAAATAGGCCAAAATTTTCAATAGTTTAATACTTGGTTGCATATGCGTTAAATAGTTGTGAAATAATTTAAGTAACAATGGTTAGTAAAAAGTCGGTTGAAAAAATCCAAAAATTGATATATAAATGGTTTTAGGTTAGCTAAATTTGTCAAAAATAGCATTTTATGACTCGTATTGATTTTTTTGTTTAATGTTGGTTTAACTCGGTCTACCAAATCGTTACCATAGCGCAAAAATCAATTGTTGTTTGATTATAACCCTAATTTTCTTTCCTTTTTTTTTTCCTTTTCATTATTATTATTTATATTTTTTACTATTTTTTTCAAAGATATTTATGCAAAAGCATTTTAAAAATAAAATTATAATGAAAAATCCCCGCATATAGCAGGTTATAGGATAGTATGTACAAACCACAATCGGTCTTGATGGAATAGTTAAGATAAATACCAATCAGTTGTCTTTCCTTGGCATTTCTTGTTCAATATCACTTGAACCTTTATCAATTTTCTTTTCTTTTTGTTTGCCTTGCATCTTCGGCCGGAAAAGTCTATATTCATTTGGCTTAAAAATAAATCTAGACTTGTACGTTGAGAGGACTGTATCAACCCAAAGCTTATGATGTAGCAGAACAAACGAAGTAATTGGGATACTAGCCGAAGTGATTACAACAACTGGAGCCCATTCCCTTGCGCTTTTATACACCAAAAAGCAAGTTGCGCTGAAGGCTACCATCATGCCTGCCATAGAGATGAAGAGTGTGGCAAGTCCAAACACCAACTTTGAAGGTAATTTCTTGAAGAAATCATCAACTGTGTAACGTGATGTGAGAATGGATAAGAAAAATATTATTGAAGTCGAAGAGGAACACAGTGCTACTGCATCTGATATGACGAATACCATAAACCAATTACTTTTTCGAAAATTAGGAATGCCTTCTTGATCGCTGCCACCTGGTACAGTGAAGGCTGCAGCAAAAATCACAGTGGCAATCAATGTTGCCACAACCATGCAATAGTTTGCTGTATTCCTCATCCACTTTTCACCCTCTTTTCGCAAATCTGAATGTTCGTATATAAATACTTCCTCAGGTGTTTTGTTTTGTGAATTCAAGCTGTTCACGCATGACCGTGGCACAATCTTTTCTATCTCCTACAATTCACCAGAAATAAATTGACAGGTAAGAGTTGAACCATTATATATGCAAATAGAGGAGAAACAAATTAAAATTATTGCTCACCTTAAACCACAACAACTCTCGTTGCATTTGAAGGGCTGCTCCAGATACGATATTTAGGCGATGTAAAGGAGCTAATCGTCCAGCTAAATGCAACATGTTATCTTTGGTTTTTGAATTTGGATAGGCTGCAAGGCTATCCTTGTTACCACCTATCTCATATATTAGATTGAACACACTCTCGTGGCGACATGAAACAGCAATGTGAAATATGCTCATTTGAGTTTTGTCTAGTTGCCATAAAAGGTCAGGATAAGAGTGTGTAAGTTTCATTAGAAATTCAACATTTCCAACTTTTGCTGCTTCAAAAATTATAGTCACATCATAGCGATTCCAGTTTGGAGAGAACTGTGTCTCTGGAATTTGAACCATTTTCCAAAGGTTCTCAACTAATCGATGATGGTCGTCTCTCTTCTTCGTCAAATCTTTGTTATGGACCCATTTGAACCCTACGGTTGAAAAAAGAATATGTTCAGCAATCAGAGTAATAAAGAAATATTAAATATATTTAATTATTTTACCAATATCCATAATAAGAAATTATATGAAACCTTTATAAAATAAAAGTGCACAGATGACTAAAGCAATCGATGCGGCTAGTCATATCGTAATTACTGACTTCTAATTAAGATATGCTAGCTTTAAATCTTTTCTATCTTTCGAATTTAAGTAAAAAGAAATGCTAACTTTTGCCAAAAAAGAACAAAACGCTACTCCCATGTCCTTGTGTGCGTATAAAGGAAACAGTTACAAGTATTACAATAGATTGATACTTATAGAATATGGGAAAGTCCTTAGTTTAGAAGTAGATATCATCTAAAGAGTTAATGAAATCAAATAAGAGCATTTTCCTATGCCAAGCTCATCAAGTTGTGGTTAATGTAATAAAAGAACTTCTTGGGGAATCTCGTGTGTGTGTGTGTGTGTATATATATATATATATCCCTGCAATTGCAAATTAAGAAGTCTGGGATGGAGGCAAACAAACAGGAATTGAAGTGACTTTTCCAGAATGCTGGTCGACTTTCGCTGCCAATTCCAAAAGGTTTCTTGGCCAACTCTTTCAAGGCTATCCACCCATATGGGCCATTTTCAGTGTCGGAAGTTGCTAATTTTGGATCCATTCCAAGAATTTGCAATGCTATATCTGTGCATAAAAAGGGCACATTAATTTGATGATTGCCAAAAGGTTAATTAAGAAATCCTTATAATATTGTGTAATTGCCTCAAATTCATCAAACAAAGTTTATAGTCAGACGTAGCGCATGCTTACCATACATATCATTCCAAATAGTATAATGAAGGAGGTTAATGCGTCCACGATGAGTCAACTTTTCAAACGAAGTCTTGGAGAATAGATGCGAGACCATGTTTGTCTGTCCTAGATAAGCTGCAACGTGGAGTGGCAATTCTTCCTTTTCGTTAGGGATGAATGGCAGTTCTTTGTTGATTTTCACCAAATGCTTAGCAATACTGACGTTTCCTGATTGAGCAGCAGAGTGAAGGGCCGTAAATCCATAATTGGTTTTCAATGCTACGTCCTTCGGAGTCATCTTTAATTTTGGAGACAACAATCCTTCTATAAAATTGGTGTGTTGTGCGGCCACCGCAATGTGAAGTGCTGTTTCTTTATCTCTTGTTATGGGCTCTCGAAGATAGTGTGGGTTGTCATCAAGAAAAGCTTTAGCAGCCGGCCAATCACCTATTATGGCAGCTCGAAGGAGGGGAGCACACTGAGTACGGTTTTCATGTAATAATCTTTCCCCTGGAATTTTTTATTTTTATTTATTTTTTTAACAAAAAAAAAAAAAAATCACAAATGTATTCATTACAACTCCTGGAGAAAAATCATGACACTTGGATGCATGCTAAGATGTTGGATGAACTAATTTATCTCATGACCTTACTTATGTGCAGCAAGTGAAATTTTGTCACACTTACTCGCATCAGTTTCACTTTGAAGATCTTCACTTGGGCTTGGGGACTTTAATCGTGATGTCCCAGCTGAATTATTGCTTGCTGGAGATATTTCAGAACTTGACATACTTGAGATATTAGAAGACGATGCTTTAGGAGGAGGAGTAGAGCTGTAGGACGAACCTGTTGTATATAGGAGACGATATTGACATAAGAACATTTTTAGGTAAGTTATTTATTGAGATATCTACAAGTTAAAGATTTAGAGGGAGGGAGGGAGAGAGAGAGTGAAAGAGGAATGATTCAAGAGTACTACTAAATGCATTTTGTAATTCTTTTCCATTTTTCTTCCTCATTTCATGTTTTCTTCCTTGAACTTGTTACAATGTTAAGTGAAGGAAGACAAAAGCAAGTCAGCACCTTCTACTCCAGAATTCATACATGACAGCAGCTCCAAGTGTGCCACAATTCACGCTGATTCAGTCCAACAAGCACCCTTCCAATCCATGATTTATGGGTTGTGTTCCCTTCATATGCCTATATATTATTCTCTCTTGTAACCCTGGAAATTAAAGAAATAGAAACAAGATGTACCTTCTTGTTCTCTTCTTCTTCCTTTACAAATTTCATTTCCCATCCATTTATTTTTTATATATAACCTAAATGTTAAGTTTAAATCAGAAGATCCAAAGGATGACCCTAACAAACGTGATAACCAACACCTTTTTCATGCTGCCCTGCACTCTACAACAGCTCCTAAAAGAGCTCATCACAGCAGCAGCATCTCTTCCCCAAGTCATGGAAACCTGCTCCTCAATTGAGCACACATCAGCAGCCTACAGCAGCAGCCTCTTCTCCTTGATTTCTGCTGACTTACCTCCTGCTGCAACTCACTCCTTCAGCAGCCTAGCTTTCATCCTCACTTCATGCTGCAAGTCCAGCTCCTTGAGTTCCTCAATTTCCCTTCTCTACCATTTCGTGTTTTCCTTATCTTGTGAAGTTATGTTTGGTCTTTCCTTCTTGTAATCATACTCGAGCCTATTGGCTATATACGAATACACTCGCTGTTATTGGTCAAGAAAAACCAAAATTGTTTCCTTCCAACTTTCACTAAACTCACAACAAACTTATTGATCCTATTCTTCATAAATGCATTTTGTACTTCTTTTTTCATTTTTCTCGCTCATTTCATGTTTTCTTCCTTGAACTTACACAACCTAAATTCAAAACAAACTTATTGATCCTTCTCTTCTTTTTTCTTCTGGTTTTTCATAAACATTTCTTCTACAAGATTTGCAAAATAGCACATAAGAACCACCATGACAAAAGTACCAAGATTTTGATTTCAGGATTCGAAAGAAGACAAAAAGGCATGATGCTTGGCTAGTGTTAATTAAAAATTGAAACAATATACAGATACAAAGTTAAAGTATCTCGACATTACTTACTATTCGATTTCTAGCCGTTACAGACTGAGCTACAGAGCCTCTTGAGTAGTCCGAAGAACCGGGGGGAGTCTTTTGATACTCAACCTTGCGGGAGTTTTGGCCAAAAAGTCGAGTAGATTTGTAAGATAATATATTCATCATTATATAGAGATAAAAACAGATGCACAAAACACTATTCGGTAATCGAGTACATCATATACTTTTTGAAAGTTGTTTTCTTCTCAACAGAAACGTTTCTATAATAATTAAATAAATCTACACGGAAATTCTCCCGATAAAATATTCGAGCAATGCTTTCCTAGCTAGGAGCTAACCATAACATATCAAACTAGGATTGTAATAGAATTGAGTTTATAGGTATGTTTTTTAATATGTATATAAGTTTATTATGCACTCTCACACATATTTCTATATCAATACTCACAAAAATAATAATTCAAGTTATATCTATCATATTAGGAAGAGCTAGAATCTTTTTTTAACTTTTAAAATACTTAAGATGTTCTCATTATTAAATTAAAATAATAAAAATGAAGTAATACTTAGTTTACATGAGTAGAGCCGAGTTTCTACGAGTATGACTCGCTTAACAATCAAGCCTAATTTTGTGATGATGGTCAACTCATTTACTACATGAACCAAGATTGAGTCGAGTTTTTTCGAGCCAAGCCCAAGCCTCTTTGCGAGTGGCTTTGTTAATTTACAGCCCTATATCAAAGTGACCATGAATTTTCTCTACTTTTAAATAGTGGCAAATTTCATAATTATAAAATTAGTGGCCATTTCCTAATTTCTCTTTTTTAATCAGATTGGCATTCCATACTTTTTCTATTTAAAATAAGGGAAAAATCATATTTAGCCCTTTAGTTTTTAGTCATTGAGTTTCTAATTTTAGGCATAAAGTATTTAGATTTTGCCCAAGTTTTAAATAGGTCTCTCTATGATCACTTTACTTTCAAAGTTAATGATTTGTCATCTGCCAAGTACGTATCTTATTTGACACATCAATATTCATGTTAGTACGGAATGTCAATGCCACATCAACAAGTGCCAAATCATGATAAAAAAAATAAAAATAAAAACTAAAGCCCCACCTCGAGAAATAAAAACCAATCAAAACCAAAAGACGTAAGAACCTAAATTGAAAATATGAAACATCTAGAACCCAATATTGTGTTCCATTACATTGTACGGTTACTCGTAATACCTCCGTATATACTAATTAACTTGTAATTTTGCTAAAGTTGCTACATGATCAATATTAACTATCAAATTAAAATATAGTGGAAAGCAGAAAGAAAATGATCTCAGACAATTTTAAATATCATATGTATAGCAATTACTATCATTAATTACTAGCACAGTGCTTCAAATAATTAAAAAGTAAAAAGTAAAACATAGTCGAACTAAATGGGCAGCATCCTCATCCTAACGAAATGATGCACCAAACGTCCTTCAAACCTACTAACCTGTACAACACTAGTGGAAAGTAACTGTGTAAGTCCACAACTTAGTAGGTAAATTGTCATGAAATTTGTTATGCGACGAGCCTTAAGCATTGAAAACGTGTTTCATTAACTTCCGGAAAATCTTAGAGAATGGCATAAGCTTTATAGAAAATACATACGTGTTGACTCTGATATTGTACTAGTAAAAAAATAAAATAAAATAATGTGTAAAAGAGTAAGAATAATTTTAGGGTCAAATCAAATTTTAATGTATAAGAGCACTCATATTGGCTTAGCTATTTCTTACTTTTATCTAAAATAGATAAGCAATACACTAAAAAACCATCTGCATTGGATTATGCATTTCAAATGCAAATTACATTCTTGTTGCATTGGTAAACAGTGCACCGCTACATGTAGCGTGCACTGTTCACATATTCATCCCATTAATATATTATTTATCTCTCCACATTTCTCTTTTCTTAAAATTTTCTCCTACTATTTCTTTCTTCATTGCTCTATTTTTCCAAAAGTTGAAAAAAAGAATATTTAGGAAAAATACAATCCTTATAATATATATATATATATATATATATATATAATAAAAAAATAAAAAAGATAATCGGATATATGGTGTCTTTTAGAACTCATTAGCTAAATTAGATAAAGTGGATTTTGATTAGCCATTTTGCATAAAAAATTGCATAAACCAATGTGAATGCTCTAAGTCATACTAATGGAAATTTATACATAATTATAGATGGTTTAATTGTAACTTTCTTCCTATGGTCTATTCAAGATTTTAACCCAGTGTCAGTTTCATTTAGACATCATGATTAATCTCCCTTTGTGCTTGTTTTGTGACTTTCCCTTTATCATTTTGGGATTAAAAATAACTAGGAGAAAATTAGATAGGGGGAGTATAGTTATTTTTAGTGCTTTTTTATTATGTTTGAGCTAATTTTGATAGTTAGATAGTTGTGTTGGTTATTTCATTGTCTTAATTATTCACTGTGTCTTTTTTTCTTTTTCTTTTATATGCGTTTAATGTGTGTGTGCTTGTTTTAGGAAGACACGTGTTTAAACTACGTTGGTTGTAAGTCCTACCATTTCTCTAATATAAATGTACATGTTCCATACCGTGACTATAAAACAAACTTCATTTTGCAAAAATAAATAAATAAATAAATAAAACAAACTTCAAAACCAAGCAACTATGTTCCAAACAAAAAAACAAAGCAACTCCACTATCTCCAACCACCACAAAGCAGATTCTGGCGTGCACTAATTACCACTTATAATACTCCCTTTCAGAACAAACAAGGTTTCCTACAATTTCAAAAAAAAATTGTAAATTTTAAAATTACAGAATTAAGGTTGTTCCTTGAACTGAATGATTTAAAAAATGTCACATATTAAATGGTAGCGATAGCATGCTATTGAGGCAACAGAATTTTTTTTTTTTTGTCAAATGGCTTCTTCTTCTTCATAATTTCATAGATGTTTTTTCTTCAAAAAAATAGAAGACAGTTTTTGACTTAAAGCTTTTCTAAAACATAGAGAATAAGAACCTTGTAAAAATATACTCAATTCTTATTGCTAATATGCAACATTTTTAATATATGACATTTTTCAAGCCGTTGGATAAATTTTAAAATCTATAATTTTTTTTTGAAATTTTAAGACATCCTCATCCTTTTCAGGGATAGATTGGCTCGTAAGTACTGAATCATTGTTACTTTTATATATATAGATAAATAGTTCACTCTTCTTTTTTTTTTTTAGGTGAATGGTTGTTGCCTTTAACGATACATGATATATATATATGGTCCTCGTGATTTCAGATCACATGCAAACAAATGTGTCCATTTTTTTTAATAGATTAAATCTGATTATATAAGATTTGATTATATATTCTAACTTGATTTGAATAGATTAAATCTGATTATATTTTATTGTCTACTACGATTATTATAGGGTGGTGCTCATTCTCTTTGGGGTAGATCCAAACAAGTCCAGGTGAAATGCAGAGGATATTCTTATGGACGTGCTAATCAAGCTGAAGAGAATTGTGAAAGGAATATTCGATGGAATACAAAGATGGTCCATCACGATCGAGGATGGCCCGCTTGTGCCAAAGAAGACATTGTTTGATGTGAAAACAACTCCACATCAAGACGAATATTTGAGCACTTCAGTGGTGGAAGCCAGAAAATTTGTTAAAGAAGATCCTTTTTAGTTTCTGGTGGGCGCAGATCATGACGTTTTCCCTGTCTGGCCGCCCAACTGTTTGATTGTTTGTTTGTCTTCTCTAAACAAACGAAGGACATTATCGTTTAGTCCTTGTGTTTCAGCATCTCTCAAAGGACACTTAATTTTTCAAGTTGTTTATTTAGTCCTCTTCAAAATAAGGGAAAACTACACTTTAATCTCCTCAACTATCACTCTTTTTGTATTTACACCCCCAAACTTTCAAAAGTGGTATCGGGGTCTCCCATACTACCATTGCAAATCAAATTAGATATTTTTGCATTTTTCATCTCAAAATATCCTTAACATTATTAAAAAATAACCATTTGAAAAAATTTGAACTTTTAAAAAATTAAACAAAAAAAAAAAAAACTAAAAGGGTGTCCCTTTTCATGTTAACCTCCTTAATTTTTTTTTTTTCTTTTTTTTTTTTTTTTTCTTTTCAAATGGCTATTTTTATTTGAGAAGGTATCACATCGTTATTGCATATTGTTAATAAAGTTGGTTCAAGGCCAGAGGACTGTGGTTTTAAGTCTCCGATATTGTAAGAAAAGAGTAAGAATTAATGGGAGAGAAACGACGGTTTAAGTCATCTAAAATTGTAATCCTGCAGAACATTAATTAACTAGTAAGTAATTGTTTGGTTCACCTCCCTACCTCATTCAATACAGAATAAGACTCAAGGATTGCACATTCTCCGAAGTAGGAGTGTACAAACAGAGCGGTTATAACCGTCTAATACCATCTTTATAAGCGGTTATAAAAATAAAAATAAAAAATAAAAAAATCATTAACCACCTAATGCCAGGCGATTAACAGTTTTAAGGGTAAGGGTAAGTGGTTAATAACCGCAAACTACCTACCCTTGTATATATATAATATTTAATTTGGTGTTTTCTGGATTGATTTTGGATTTGTATTTGGATTTCCTAATGTTAGTGTTTATTTGGATTTGGCTTTCTACAAGTTGGATTTAAAATGTTGGTGTTTTAAGCAAATCACCCCTCACACGTACATACTGCTTTTTAATTTCCTACTACAATTTTCTTTATCTTCTTATACTTGTTTGCTAGAACACTTCACCTATTCCTAGTCGATCACTCCGCCAAAGTAAGGAAAAACATGCTAGAACAAATGAAACAATGTCTCGCCTTGATGCATGTTGTATATATACAACCTCTAGTTTTAGGAGTGGCATTAAATTACATTTATTTAAAATAAGCCCAAAAAATAGGCAGAAAGAAGGTCCAAAACATTATAAAAAACCGATATATAAAAAGCGGTTATCAACCGGTGGTTATTGGTTTTAATAACCACTAACCACTTAAGCAAAGCAATTGCGATTATTAAAATTCAATAATTGCCTTGGGCGGTTACGGTTAGCAGTTTTAGCCAATAACCGTTAACCGCAACCGCTTGTACACTCGTACTCCGAAAAGAGTCTACAAAGAAAGTCTTAGCCCTATTACCACAATATTCAGAGCATAGATCCCTGATAACATAACCGCAACGCCCCTTGTGTTAAATCAATTGACTTTGATCAACTTCGAGTGTCCCTGATAATTTCCTCATACCCATTAATTCGTAACTAGCCAGTGGTATTACCCTAAGGTCATCTAACATATCAAAGTATCAATATGCAGAAAGTGAATTGGAAATGTGAGAATACTAAGACATGAACTTAAATAATATTATGAACCATTACTACAGATTCAGGGCTTCCAAACAAACTTTTCTATACTAGGAACAATTATCCACTAACTAAGCAAACCTGACATGTAAGCCATTTGCTTGGCATTTTCATCATGGTGAATTGCTCACCCTACTGCCTGCCCGGCAACCTACTAATCCTACAAAACACAGAAGTGTTTGACAGGTAGAAAAAAGTAACTGCATCAGTTCATGACTTAATAAGTAAACGTTTATGAATATGACCAATCTATTGAGCTTAAGAAACAAATCATAACCTTTGCATAGTAAACATGGGTTTTTCATAAAAGTATGCATTGTTTCCGTTATTATGCGGTTAAGAAAAAATAAATAAGTTTATTTAGTAGTATAGTGGCATGATAGCAATCACAAGTCACATATATTTTAATGTGGTAAACCATGCATATATATAAGTACGTACTTAATATTATTCATATATAGCTTTCTTCAATATGGTCTATCCAAGCTCTCAAGCTATTCTTGGTAGAGTTGATGCTGTCCCAAGGGACCTGTAGTACAATACTAATGCCTGAATGTTGCCACATACCATCCATCACTACAAGCTCAAGCGAATCTAACCTTAAATAGCCCACACTGCTAATAATGTCTGTCATTAATAACCACCAGTCAAGCATGGATGCATCGATCACTAAACAACCATTGGATCTAAGGCCAAACATTAAAGATAAATCTCTATAACCATAAGGTCAAGCCCATATAATAGTAGCACACGACCCATGGTCATGTAATAGGATGGAAATATTGTTCATTTAAGAAAATCATATATAAGCATTTGTTTATATAATCTCTATGGTTTTTCTAATGCTGATTGGGCCGGATGCCTTGACACGCGACGATCTACAACTGGCTATTCTATTTATTTGGGCTCAAACTGTATCTCTTGAACTTCCAAGAAGCAGCCCATGGTTTCTCGGTCTAGTGCTAAAGCTGAATACCGAGCTATGGCCTCCACTGCAGCTGAAATCACCTGGATTACTTATTTGCTCTGTGATATTGGCCTTACACTACACCTTCCTCCTTCATTATTTTGTGACAATATTAGTGCCCTTCATATGGCAGTGAATCCAGTTTTTCATGCTCGCACCAAACATATTGAGCTTGATATTCACTATGTTCGCGAAAAAGTTGCTGCTGGTGCTCTTATTACCCGCTATGTTCCCTCTACTTTACAAGTGGCTGATATTCTCACCAAGGCACTCTCTAAGGACCACTTTCATACTCTTCGAATCAAGCTTGGAGTTCTGCCTCCGCCGCCCCCCAGCTTAAGGGGAAGTGATATAGCAAAAGTATCAAAAGAATCCACTACAGATTGAGCTTCACCAAGAATTATGGAGAAGAGATTGATTGGTTTAGGAAGTGTGGAACTAGCCGTTGCAAATATTCCATACCTGGTGGACTTAAACAAGATATTCCTATAATTTCTCAATTTACCGTTGAAGACTTCAACTCATGTGGATGTGTTTAGAAAAGGTGGACCCAATTGTTGCAAACATCCCATATATAGAGGACCTAGACAAAGATATTCCTATGTTTGCTCAAGTGACCGTTGGAGACTTCAATATTGCTACATACGTGGACCAAGAGAAGAATGCTTACCCTTTATAATATGAACTTTCCAATATTATCTAGTGTTACCTTTAGGGGCAACTCTATTTGGACGCTAAAAGTCCCAATGTCAACGCTATTGATCAACAGCGTCGACTGTTGGACGCTAATGGTCCAACGCTAATGACCAATTGTTTGATCAGTAGCGTCGACTCAAAAGTGGACGCTAATGATGACCCTTTAATGTCCACTATGGCGACGCTAAAAGTCTTGTATTTTGGCCGCTAATGCTAGAGTGGAAGAAAGCTAAAGTGGACGCTAGTGCTTCACTATTAGCGTCTACTTTGAGTGGACGCTAATAGTGCACCATTAGTGTCCACTTTGCTAATAGTCCCAAAAAATAAAAAATAAAGCAACCATCAGCGTCCAAATGAAAGTGGGCGTTGATAGTTGCACCAAGTGGACGCTAATGGTCCCCAAAATTTTAAAAATTAAAATTAAAATTAAAAAAAAGGCAACCATCAGCGTCCAAACGAAAGTGGACGCTGACGGTTGTACCATTAGCATCCACTTTAATGGTCTCAAAAAATAAAAAATAAAACAATCATAAGCGTCCAAACAAAAGTGGACGCTGATGGTTGCACCATTAGTGTCCACTTTAGTGGTCGCTAATGGTCCCAAAAAAATAAAAAATAAAACAACCATCAGCATCCAAACAAAGATCTCACAATATGTAAAGATTTTCTTTAGTTTGCAGAATGTCGGTTTTTACCATCTCAAACAAGCTGGTAGATTCGATTGTATATGAACAATCTACATTTTGGTAAACCTAAACTTGAGCGATATAAACTGGAGAAATCAAAATCATGCACACAGCTTTGCCAAAGCTTCAATCCAAGAGCTCCAAAGAATCCTATCATCAAGTTCTGATATTTTTCAATCATGTGTCCTAGGATCCAACTAGACCAATGTAGCACCCAACTTTTAAGTAAACAAGGTCTTTCAAATTCTAAAAACATTAAGGTAACTTTTTGGACAGTATAAGTTCCTGAATATTATATAATATGAAATTGAAAGTTACCAATATCATGAAAGTTGCAACACCAATATTCTCCCTCCGGAGTAGCTCAACACATCTTTGGGCTGCACTGGTTATTTTCACTTCAATATAATCAAGTCCAGCACATGCATGCCGTTGATATAGCAACATCGTATTTTGCTGCAAATAGAAAAACCACAAGTAAATGCCAAGGTAAAAAATGATTAAAAACATTTATGAATTCGCTATCACTATAATACAAGGCAAAGAAAATATTGATCTTGTTGATGCATTAAACGTCAAGCACACCAAGAGTTGGAAACAAAACGGTGGAAAAGTAATAAACCAACCACTATTTGCTAAAAACAACAAACAAACAATTCAAGTTTTATGAACAACACATTGTTACGCATAAGAAGAAAGAAGAAAGAAGAAAACAAACAAATCAACTCGTATGCTTATAAAAATCCCCTATTCATTGTTTAGGTGCTGATCTCAGAAAGGATTGAAAATAGATACGATACTAGAAATGAGACATATCAACACTAAAGCAGATTTATGCTTATAAAACAATTAACAGGTAACAAAAACAGAAACACTGATAGGAGACTTCCCAGTCTAATCAACTGCCAATCCTTATGGATATCAAACGTGTAATTGATCTCCAAGTAGCACTTGTTGTCGTCATCAACAAACTGAAAACAGAGAAAAAGTTTTATGTCTTGAGAACATAAAACAAAAATGCAAAAAAACAAACATGGCCTAAAGTTTTATGTCGTTGTCTCATGACACAAAATTTCTGTCAAATTATTTAGAATAATTAAGGCAGACCAAAGGCTAAGGCAACATAGAACATTGGCTGAACCAACCTTACTTCTAGCTGAGTATGGTCCTCTAGCAAATAATTACTAAAAAAGAATGAGATCAAATAAAGCATATGAGGATGAATCCTATGTGTATGACAGCATGAATGAAATTGGTTTCTGGCTCCACTAATCTTGTTCTCTTTATTTAGTTTGAATCGGACCATTGGATTGAGAAAGTATTACGTATGGGGCTATTCAGTTTTAGATGAATCTCCTCGAAAGAAAAAGAAAAAACTTGTTCAAACAAAGGTATAAAGTATGACATTTCATTTCAAATATTTATCTCGAATTGGCCATTCTATTATCTAATTAGGCTTCTAACTTTCTAGTCAATAGTTCACTGCCAAATACTAATATTTCTTGTTAGGTATAGCAAATATCAAACCACTAGTACTTTCTATTTTCCAACCTCTCTGGCATAAAAATTATCAAATCACAAGAACAAGTATTTCAATTAAGCACAAGCATATAACATGCTTTCCAATTTTTACCTACCCACACGTTTATGGGCTTGGAACCCACAAACATAGGGCTCAAGCTTTTCTGCACAACTTTGGATGATAGAAACAGCAAGCTTATAAGAAGGTTCACCCTGTAAAGCATACAAGGGACATAAAATCATTAAGGTGGAAGTGAAGTAAGACTTTAAAATCCAACAGTGGCTCATGAAAAAACATACATGTATACAATAAAAACAAAAGCATCGCATAATAAGTGAAAATCCAATAGGAAATGTGAGATTTAAATATAGATGCCATGTTAAAGCAACCAACCCTTTAAACTAAATGGAAAAAATAAACAAAACTGACAAGAAATATATTAACTAATATATTGTGCAACAAATTGCAATGCAGTCAACACTTAGTTTCAGTTGATAATTGAATTGAATCTTATTCGTTCAAATACATACAGGTCCAAGATACTTGATGCTTTGTTGTCGTAGCTTTGGTCTTGGGCAGTGTTGGAGACCAAGGTATTTGCCTTCTCCTACATCCAACCTGCAGAAAGTCATAACAATAAAACTCTGCACAACAAATTGCCTTTATGCCTAGCATAAGACACACTTCTTGCAATAGGGAAACTGTATTAACAAGTCAAAGAAGCAAAAATTAATTACCCATTGATATACTTTCTCTTCTATTTGTTTTCCCTATCATTCTTTTCTCAAACAATTTTATTGAAACAAGAGTATTATCATCACATTACAAATAGTCTTGAGAAAATTTAAATAGAGCCAATACCATGAACTAAGAACAATAACTTTTTTTCTGGAGGAAACCTTTTTTTTTTTGGAGCTAAATCTTTGCTTACCAGTAGAAAAATGGCTGACCAGCATCCGCTTTGCACCACTCTTCGTAGTATACATGCAAGCTATGCCCATATCGATGCCTGGGATCAATCTAACCGATTCAATAGCATTCACAAAAACAAATACAAATAAATATTAGTAAAAATTTAACAAAAAAATTCAAATTTATCAGTAAAAATTGCTCATTTCATCAAGTTAAAATTAAGAAGGTAATTACAGCTTCAATCCAATGCTTAAAACAAATGTTTCTTCAAGATAATTCAAACACATACTAAAAACCAAGGATAATTCAAAAATCTCAAGAATGACCACACCTACTTCCCTGATTCACGTAAAACCCAAAATCAGGAGCCTAAAGACTCGCATTTCACACTACCCAACACTCAGATCCACCCACCACAGTGCAAAGACAAAAATAGAAGCTTCTCCAGCATATGATTCTCAAGAATTAATTATTCGATTCTAAATCTGGGTGAAGGAAAACAGAAATCAGGAAATCAGGAAATGGATTTAAGAACACACCTGCGGGTTCGATGGAGGTGATCAACGGTGCTGGCTGTGTCAATCGATGGCAATGGCAAGCACGAATTGCAGAGGAGATCAGAGGGAGAACGTGAGAGAAGAAGTCCAATAGACCCAACGCAAGCGTGAATTGCAGAGGAGATTAGAGGAGAATGTGAGAGGAGAAGATGAGTGTGAAAGAGAAAGAGAGAAGATGAAGAGAGAAAAGAAAGGCTTTTCTGGTTTTTTTACGCCCAATTTTTTGTCTATCGCGCCCAATTATTTCACTCAACGCCAATTTTTTTTCCATTTCCGCCCAATTATTTCACTCATTAGCGGCGACTAATGAGCTCAATCAGTGGCGAACATAACCAAATTGAAAGCTTTTGAACTTTTGAGAGGGAGCGGAGGTAAGTAAAGTTTTTCCTAAATATTAACATTATAATATTACAATTCAAATTATACACACTAAGTACATTAAATAAACATAAGTGCTACAAACAACACATAAGCAAACATAGCCAAATTGTTTATCATAAAAATACATTTGCACTCACGTTGGATTAGTCATATTGCACTTTTATGCAAAATGGCTAAGGAATGAGTAAAAGGGTCCCCACATCAAATTAGCCATATAAAATGCATTTTATATTTTAGATGCATTTGTGAACAGTGTCTTGCTACATGTAGCCTACACCGTTTATGTATCCATATAATTTATTTACTATTTATCTCTCTCCCTCTCTCTTTCTTTAATATATATATATATATATATATGTATTAAATGATGTAGAGAATGAATAGATACTCAGATGTACGGTATCTTTCAAAACCCATGATCATTAGCCAAACTAAATAAAGTGGGTTTTAGTTAACCATTTTGCATAAAAATTTGGATAAACCAATATGAATGCTCTAACAAATAATGCAAGTACACTAAACATATTAGTATATCATAATAATGAGGCAATTAAGTAGCCCCATCCAAAATGACCAAAACTGGGGAAAAGATCTTTGATCCTCTTCCTCCAATCTTGCATCATATAGTCTATATAAATATGACATTACCATATTTACATAGACAAATATGCAATTGAGTTTGATTGTTTAAATATAGTATAAAGTTTATTGGTTTATTGTAGTACTATTATTTTAGTCCTTTTGGGTTGTCATTGCTCTGATACTAGGTTGATATATATAACTTGGTTGGCTTGGGTTGTTGTTTGTGGAAACTGTGTAAATAAGGAACGAAACTTTATTGAATAACACTCCACTCAGGGTAGGAGTTCACCAACATACAATTCAAGATGTTTGATAATATATATTTCTGAATGAATCACTTCCCCTGTCTTCTATCAATTAATTCCCTATGTCTTCTATCAATTCCCAACACCGTGATTCCTATCATAAGGTCTCTTGTGCTGGTAAGCCAGTGAACCACAGGTCGGCCCATTTGAAAATTAAAGAAGATGATATGGTGTTGTTACCTTAAGAAAACCTTAACCCATCCGAGCATCTAGAATCGAGTGAGGTATCTCTTTAGGAATTCATCATGTAGATCCCAAATGTCTAACCAAAGTGAAATTACCCATTATACAATTAAAACTGTCGAAAGAATATTATCATTAAATAATTAGTAAGAATCTTTATATTTAGAGACAATCGATGGACATGGACAAAAGTTTTTCGACAAGAAGCCCACTTCTATGGATCTTGCGGTCTGCCTTTCTAATTACTGCATGTCGTGCAAATATATAAAATCCTCATCTTAATTGGACAGGCTCATGTAATGTAATGTTATGTATATGATTTAAATTCAGTGAATATTTCTTGGTCGTTTTTTTCTCCACTACGTATACTTGAAACCCTGTCATGTCTACTCATTTTTGTAAGCTGATCAGCTGACAAATTGTACCCAGTTGCAATTTAATTAATACTAAAATAAAATTACAAATTCCTCTCAATAGTAGGTGATAGGCAATTTGCTTTCGTGTCAGTTTGAGTCGGTTCTGATCAAGCCATGCATGCATGCATGTCGCATTGTATTTATAAAATTTTGTAATATTTTAAGATTGGTTTAACAACCCAAATAACTAATATATATATATATATGTCTGCAAGTTTGAAGAAATTAGTGCATATAACAAATCTAAATATAAAGTCACATGATCATCACCACTCTTGTCTCTTAAATTCAAAACCTTTGTTGTATGGTAAGCCAGTCAACCATTGGTCGGCCCATTCGGAAATTGAAGAAGGTCTGTAGGGACAGCTAGGGTTGTTTGGTTGGTGTTCCCACAAGAAACCTTAATTAACCCATCTTAGGGTCTAGAATCTAGTGAGTTGTCTCTTTAATTGGGCATTCATCATCTAGAGATCCCAAATGACTAACCAAAGTGAAATTATTAATAGTGAAGAATTTAATATGATGAAGCTAGTTAGAAAGAAATTTACAGGATTAGAATATTAATTCCTTAAGTACCCACTCACTACAAAAAATAGAATTTTTTCTGACGAACCTTTTCTGACGTGTCAGGTAGTCTGACACGTCAGAAAACGTCCCTGACGGGGCCTTTTTGACGTGTCTCGCGCGTGAACATTATAAGTGTCAGAAATGAAAAATTTCTGACGTGATAATTTCTGACGTGTCAAATTTGACACGTCAGAAATTCCTGACGTGTTGAAACTTGACACGTCATAAATTTTTTCTGACATGTCAAATTGTGACACGTCAGAAATTATTCTGACGTTCCAAATTTGACACGTCAGAATAATTTCTGACGTTTCAGTAGGTGACACGTCAGAATAATTTCTGACGTTTCAGTAGGTGACACGTCAGAATAATTTCTGACGTGTCACAGGTAACACGTCAGAAATTTCTGACGTGTTACCTATTAACATGTCAGAAAAATTGGTTACTTTTTCTTTTTTTTTTTCACCCCCCAATATATTTTTTTTAGTTTTTTCGGGACTATACCCGAATTTTGGATTACAATTAACCTGATATACAATTTATCCATCAATCATTGCAAATAATTCTAGCTATTTTTCCATCAATCTATACAAATAACATAAGTCATATCCTAATAAGTTAACACATCAAACTATTTTTCCATCAATCTTAACAAACACAAAATAACATATATACCAAGTGCCAATAACCAACCACAATTATCAAAAAACTATCTCTGTTATCATCAAAAAGGATATCATAAATACAATTACATCAACAAAGTAACTTTTATACAAGTATGAATGGCGAACTAGACGGTCAATGCTGATTATTGACATTCATAGCATCCTCTCCATGAGCTCCATCACTTGCAAACGATAAAAACAAACAATCACCAAACAATATTCACTATGTCCAAATATTCACCCAACTCAGTTGTTGAGTCTAACACAGTAAATGATATAACAAAAATAGGTAAAACGATGATGAAGTTAATTAGCAAAAAGTGCATATAAAAAAAAAAACTAAAATTTATTCCACAGAGCAATCAATGTTGACGTTAAATTTATAGACATAAGTAGATGCGCTTCATTTTTGCTATGGCAATTATGTGAGATATATATTAACATTTTAATTTGTTGAGGATATTAACACATAGGAGTTTACATATATTCAAATCATGTTATATTATTTCCATAAAATTATGATATTCATCTAGTTAAGACTTGATCGTTTCATACTCTCACACAATCACATACACTAGATTGTTAATATTCTACAAGGACCATAGTTGTACATTGATCTCATAATACCAATAAAACAGTTCAAAAGCAAAGCTCGTACGTACCCACATCCACCACCAAACCAACCATGATATATAAACCAAATTCAACAGGATTTACATCATTAATTAAGAGAATGACTACAACATATATATCCATACTCTAAATTTATAAGTTGACATATATATAGGTTTTAGAAGTTCACATATATATAGGTAAAGTTCTAAAAACACATTTGACCATTAAAAATAGAAGCAAGCAAGTTAATTCAAGAAAAGGTGGCCACTATTTTCTATCTCCTAAGGCCGGCCCAATTGGAATGCTATATGTGACAAGGTTAATGTAAGAATTAGTATATGGGTAACAATGCTTTCCAATTTAATACACATGAGGGATTTCTTCTTCAAAAATAATACATGAAGGAGGGATCCTCGGCCCCGCTACTCTAATCTAGGAAACAGTAGGCCCCTCCATAAAACTTAAAAGGCCATAAGATAACACAATTCCATACTCTAAAGTTATAAGTTGACATATATATATAGGTTATAGAAGTTCACATATATATAAGTAAAGGTCTAAAAACACATTTGACCATTAAAAAATGTCAATACATGCTTCGCCGTCGATCGACGATGGCACCACCGCAATGTGTGGGGAAGCTCCCTCTGGTGCAAAGCTGAACCGCATCATTGCCTCGATCTGGCGCAATCGGGCGTCAAACGTTGCCTAACGTGCATTGGTCGCGGCCACCAATGCATCTATCTCTTCCTTGTGCTTCGCCCTCTCCGCCTCAAGAGCTCTGTCAAGCGTTTCTTGTGACATCATGGAGTGGCTGGTGTTTTCTGACCGTGCTTGTAACGGTGTATAGTATGAACATATGGAGCCCCACACGGCAAAATATTCGATCCAGCGTGCCGAACCCTACCGGCGTACTCAGGCTTATTTCCAAGCGCTTGTGCATACGCGTCGTTTGGCGTCCACTTGACCGTTCCCTCTGTGATGATAGACGACGCTGCAGGGTCGGTGGGTATCAGCTCCTTCATCATTTTTTGTATGTTACATTCATTATTGGGTCAGTGGGTCATACAACTGTTAATTACAAATAATTTATCAAATATATAAACAAAGAATTAAATTGTAGCATACACATCTCTCTTCCACTATCTCATTCGGATAGGTTTTGTCCGCCTTCGTGTGCGTGCTGATGTAACTCTCTGCACGAGTAGGATACTTGCCCAAACGTATGGCCTGCCGAAAAAATAGGACATACAGATATTTTTAAATATATCAAATGATTTGTTGTTTACATGGTAAATTACACACTTACCTCCTCATGTGTCACTCTGGCATAGCTCTTCGATCCGGTGCAATGGGGCGTATTATTTAATGCTCGCAAGCGCTTCATTTTTGCCGCATAGTCCTACACAGTTACCATATTGATATGTTAGTAATGTAAGGAAATTTGGTTTTAGTACTCTTTATATGCAACACTACACAACAAAGAGGCAATTTCGTTTTACATGACACCTGTACATGTTAATAAAACCATATAATGACACTACACAAAATGAAGAGTTTAACTCATGACCTACCTTATTCTGACGAGTACACCATCTCTCCAATAAGATCTCCACGTCTTCGGCATTGTACTCGTCAAGTGTTTGTTCCCCCACTCTTGCCCGTACAGTATCCGGAGTATCTTCCTCCGTAATTGCACAACATCTTTTAAGCTCGTACCTCCAAGTCCGCAGCTTTGATCCCATATCCTTGAATGCTTCATTCTTTATGGCTTCCAAATTGAATTCAGGCGGGACGAAAAAGTATGCCTGCACATGTTCAAAATTATTAAATTACAAAAACCTAAAATATATGTGTGCAACTTAGAGCGTATATATACATATATACATTATAAGTGTTTTACATAATATGCAACACATACCATCAAGGCGTCCCAAATATCCTCTTTGGTACGCTGCGGTACCTTCGTCCAATTGTCCGGTATTCTGACATAATTGGAGCTCCTTATGACATTTCCAGCCATCCGTTTAAACCTCATGGAGCTAAAGCCGACGGGCTGGCATGCTGCATTGTACTCCATTATGATCCGCTTGCCGGCGGGGACTCTCGGCAACCTGTGCGAGTCACGGATGGTAAACACCTCAATAACTTCGTTTCCCTCTGAATCGGTACCTAACAGATTAAAAAATTACCGATGTAAGTTATGTCGAATTCAATACTAATTACAACTAAATTAAGACATATATACACGACATTCGAACATATCCACTTACTTATGGTGCGGACCTGCCGAGGGAGTAACTGGTCGCCGGGAGGAGGGTCGGTTGGCTGCGGGTCAGCCGTGTCCTGTGTCGCACCAATACAGTCCTCCTCGGCCGATGTTTCACTGTCGTCAGGACCTGCTATGTTTTTTAGAATATTTAGAATTATATGAAGTTGTAGTTGTAGTTAAATAATATAATTGATATCGCACCAATATAGTTAGAAATTTCCAAAAAATTGGCAATCTTTCCAAAAAAACTTTCGGTCATACCTGCACTATGCTGGCTGTATAGCTGCTCTACATGTCCCTGGGTACTCTCTCCAAGCTGGCTGGCTGGCAGATACCCCATCTGGGCCATGCCTGCCCCACCGTATGGATTATGGAGAGGGATCTCCCCTTCCATATTGCTTGGAAGTACCGGTCGATATCCGTCCTGAATGCCCAGAAGCTGAGCAACGTCTTGTTGCTCGCTATTATCAAGGTGGTCTGACGGAGACCCAAGCGACATAGGCTGTCGCACTACAGACGAGCCCCTGCGTGCTCTTCTCTTCCCCCTATGACTCATAGTAACCTGCGAAAAATACCACAAATTCAATTAATCACGTATACAATGTATGAAATATTCACTACGTTATATATGCATGACTCACACGTATGAAATAAGATATATACCAGATTCATGCATTATAAAAAAATTATATTAAGTGCGTTGATGGGCATATAGTGAACAACTACCAATCTAAACACACACACACACACACACACACACACACACACATATATATATATATATATATATATATATATATATATATATATATATATATATATATATATATATATATTCAGCTTTTATTCAATCACATACGCTTTAATTGGATCTAAGTCGGGTCTGACGTATTGGATATGATCCTGCAGATCGTGATCACAATTTCTGGTCAATATGAGCGGCTCACACTCGTGATAATTGGCACCTAAATCCTGATGCCCTTCATTCTGACCAACGTCGTATATATTTCTTGGTTTGGTCCTTACTGCGCAAACCCAATCCGGGTATCTACCATCTTCTACGTAAAATACCAGATCAACTTGTGAAGTTAGCACATACGGCTCATCAGTAACTAATTCTCCCGTGTGAACAAGGTTTTTGAAGTTCACAAATATCATGCCATACTCATCCACCTTGTACCCCTTGTCCCTCGTGGTATCCGCCCAATCACACCTGAACATAACGTACGTAGTCCTGTCGTAGTACTCAATCTCAAGTACTTCCGTTAACTTCCCGTAGTACGTTTCGCCAACAGTCGGCACACACACCCCGCTATTCTGAGTCCTCTTTTCGGCATCAGATGCAATAGTGCGAAACAACTTGCCGTTAACCACATATTTATTGTATCTGACTGCTGACTCCTGTGGCCTTCTACAATGCATTATCAATTTCTCACCAAGTTCCTTCCTAGATCGATCATCCAATCGATCGACCTGTGAATATTTACAATACAATGTTAACACTTGGTTAAAAAGTATTTCAGTTGATTTGAAAAACATTATGCATGCAAATATAATCCGACAAGTGATTTTGTTAACATCACGTCATTCTTACGTAGTCATGGTACCAGTCGCAGAACAGCTCATAATGTTGGGTTTCCAACTGATCCTCTGTTGTTCGCCCCCTAAGCGTATCCATGTGCATTCTACAATTCGAAATGTTATTAATTATAATTCGATACGGGAAATGTTACAAGTTCATTGAACATACAATATGCGAAGAAAGACCTCGACTTATGTCCGCAATTGAAGGAAGTCGTCCGAATTGAACATAATATACCGGTGTATCTGTGTCATTGTGATTCGGTCGAGCCGGACTTGTGTTCCATGTCCCTTTGAACCATCTGGATTTCTTTGTATCCTATTGTGAAATGTTGGTGTATTATCTAAATATCTCGAACAGAACGTCACCAACTCAGTAGCTATGTAGCTCTCCGCAATGCAGCCCTCAGGAGCCGCTTTGTTACGCACATTAGATTTGAAAACTCCAAGGCTCCTAAATATGAACGAATACAATCAATCAGTGCAGTTAGTACTTGTCTTGTATTAGAGTTAAACCATAAAATATGAAATATCCGTAAACAAATTTTACCTCTTTGCCGGATACATCCACCTATACTGTACTGGTCCACCGAGTCGGCATTCACCGATAAGATGCACGACCACATGAACCATGCTTGTGAAAAAGCTGGGGGGAAAAACCTGTTCCATCTTGCACAACGTGATACAGACGTCACACTATAGTCGGTCAATATCCTCTTGTGTCAATGTTGTTGAACATAGTCCCCTGAAGAATGCAGACATCTCAACAAGAGGTCTAATCACAGACATCTCAACAAGAGGTCTAATCACGTTGCTTGGAAGTGATCCACGCAATGTAATAGGTAGAAGCTGCTGCATCAGTACGTGACTGTCATGACTCTTTAACCCCGATATCGTATAATCCTTAAGTCGTATACAACGAAAAATGTTCGAGGCATATCCATCGGGCACCCTTACATTTCGTAACACTTTCAAAAAATGTGTCTTATCATCATTGGACATCGTGTAGGTAGCTTGCCGCATATAGGTCTTACCATTCTCACCAGTGTAGGGATGAAGTGTACGTCTCAAACCATTTCTTGCAAATCTAAGCGGGCGGCGAAGTTGTCCTTCGTTTTCCCTGGAATGTCCAGTATTGTACCAAGTATGTTGTCCATCACGTTTTTCTCTATGTGCATAACATCAAGGTTGTGCCGTAATAAATTATCTTTCCAATACGGTAACCTAAAGAAAATACTTTTCTTCTTCCACACTACATTAGAAGTATTTGTCTTCTACTTCTTTCCTTTTTCTTTCGCAGCCTCCCTTGCCTGACCAGCGTTCTCATCCCCAAACACCATCCCTTCTAATTGGCTCATGATTTCGTCTCCACTTGGCACATCAGAGGCACATTCTAATTCTACGTTGCCGTCAAATGTTCTTTTGTTCCTCCTCCATGGATGATCAATGGGCAAGTATCGCCTGTGCCCCATATAACACCATTTATGACCATGTTTTAACCACTTCGACCTTGTCGAGTTCATACAGCACGGACATGCCTTCTCACCCCTGGTAGACCATCAAGACAAATCTGCATATGCTGGAAAGTCATTAATTGTCCATATCAACTGCGCTCGTAGGACAAAATTTTTTTTTTTTGAGACGTCGTATGTGCGCACCCTTACATTCCATAGTTCTTGTAACTCCTCAATTAAGGGTTGAAGGTAGACATCTATATCCATTCCAGGTGAACTTGGGCCTGCAATAATCAATGATAGTATAAAAGATGTCTGTTTCATGCACATCCAAGGAGGCAAGTTATAGGGCATAAGCAGTACAGGCCAAGTGCTGTGAGATGTGCTCATGTTTCCAAATGGATTAAATCCATCCGAGGTTAGTCCGAGCCTTACATTCCTGCTTTCCGCTGAAAACTCCGGATGCAAATTGTCGAATGACTTCCATGCTTCGCCATCAGCCGGATGCCTCAATACGCCATCCTTTGTGCAGCCTTTTGCATGCCACGTCATAAAGCGTGCAGTATGCTCTGACATAAACAACCTCTGTAGTCGTGGTACAAGTGGAAACCACCGCAACACCTTTACCGGACGTTTCTTGCCCGACGATATAGGTTGACCATCCTCGTCTAAATTGATTGCATCCATCCATTTAGATTTTCCACATACGGTACATGAATCCAACTCCTTTGTGCCCTTCCAGAATAACATACAGTCATTATGACACGCCGGTATCTTCTCATACCCAAGTCCCATATCTCGTAAAAACTTTTTCGCTTCATATGTATTACCTGGCAGCTTTTCATCACTCTCAGGCAGCAACTGGTTGATGAACTCTAGGAAGGCAGAGAAGCTCGCGTTACTAAGTCCACCAACTCACTTCAGGTTGTACAAGTGTACAGTCGCACTTAGTTTGGTATGTTTTGTTCCGTTATGAAGTGGTTTCTCCGCCTTTTTCATAAGGTTGTAATACTTTATTGCTTCATCTTCAGCGACTTCTTCGTTTACAATTTCTTCACCCCCTTGCACCACGACTTGAGGCTCACAATTGTCTTCCCTGACCACTTCGTGCATGCCGAATAAGTCACGCAACATTGCGTGCATGTCTCCACCCTGATTTGCGGTTGCACCCGCATCTGAGGCCGGGCGATTCGAATTAGACCCTGTATCAGGACTCTGTACATGCTTCTCACCGTGATAGTACCATAATGTATATTCCGGCATCATTCCTTTTCCCCCTGTCAAGTGGTCGAATACGAAATCTGGCGGGTGGTGCCGGTAATTTCGACAAATCTTGCAAGGGCAATTGATTTTTCCATCAGGGGTTCTACAGTTACTAATTGCAAACTCCACGAACAGTCTACACCTCTCTGTATTCCCTCGTACCCTTAGACTTTGTCATCCAACTCTTGTCCATTTTTCGCTACGTACATAAATTACGAATCAATATAAAAGACTTAAAAAATATATACCTCATTTCATGCACATGCATATATATAAACCTAAATATTTCAACCACGTTAAAAATATAAACCTATATATACATTATCATATAGGTTTAAATTTTTTATGTCCAAATATAATGCATATTCATGCATTATATATATATATATATATGCATTTGTTATATATGGGGACCCTAAAATAATTAAATCCAATATTCATGGATATGAATTTGTTAGAAAAATTAAGGGGATAGTACCAAAGTGTGTATTCATTTAGAGTCTGTCTAAGTTTCACAATATTTGCACTTTTGCCATTCAAAAGTGCAAATTTCGTGATAATGTATATGTATTAATATATACCTAGTAGTGTGTGCATTTGTTATATATGATCGAGGACCCTAAAATTATTAAATAACTAGGTTAGTTATTTAATTAATATTGATATCCAATATTCATGGATATGAATTTGTTAGAAAAATTAAGGGGATAGTACCAAAGTGTGTATTCATTTGGAGTCTCTCTAAGTTTCACAATGTTTGCACTTTTGCAAACTTTTTTTCCAATTAAATCCATGGAATTCGAATTGAATCCTCGCTACCATGAGAATGTATAACTTACAAATTAATAAGAGATTTAATGTATGTCTCAATATTAAGACTCATTCAATTTAAGTATTAATTAAACAAAGTATGAAATTAAATCTCTATAATTATCACCACGTACTACACGTACTTAATTAGAAGGTCAAATGATTAAAATTGAAATAATGTTGTATAAATTATTTACTAATTAATAAGCCAACCTTTTTTAGCTAAACAAACAAAAAAAAAAAAAAAAAAAAACAAGAAGCCACATTTAAAAAACTATTATATTATGAAACAAAAACCTAGCTACCATGAGAAACATCATCTTGCATGCATGCATGTGCATATACAATGAACGTACAATAAGTAAATAATATATATATATAAAAAAAAAAAAAAAAAACACCTCCATCAATTAATACATACTCACAAATACTCGATCAATCCAATGTATTAACCAAACATCATATGAATTCATGACAAAATAAAACATAAATTTGATTGAACAACACAATATATATATATAAAATAAAATAGTATATATAAAATAAAACTATATATATATATATATACCTGCAGGAGATCGAGCTGGAGTTGATTGACGGAGAAGTTTCGACCGGCGAACCGCCGGAGACGGCAACGGCGAAGTGATGGAGCTGGCCGGAGATGGGGAGTGAGCTGGAGAGAGCTAGAGAACTTGCTAGCTAGCTGAGAGATAGAGCTGGCCAGGAGAGAGAGCTGAGAGAGAGAGAGCGCGGGAGAGGGAGCTGTGGGCGCCGAAGGAGTTAGCTAGAATAGCAGAGAAGAAAAAAAAGAAAAAAGCAGGGGAGGGAAGAAGAAGGTCCAGGCGGGAGAGCTAGAGGGCGAAAAAAAAAATGGGAGAAATCCCAAAAAGAAGCTGGCATGGGGCGTGGGTGATGGGACGGCCAGCAGGCGCTGGCCTTCCCAAGGCCACGCCTGACATGCCACTTGGCACGTCAGGATATATATATATATATTATAAGTTATATAATTATATAATTATATTTATAAATATAATTGTATGATATATATAAGTACGTTATACTTATATCCTATAAATATAATATTCTAAGTAGTATTTAATTGTAAGTATAATATATATTGTAATTAACTTATAGCAAAGGTTCTAATATTCTAAGTATTTTTCAAAAATCAAAGAAGAAAAAAAAAGGTTTGTAAATTAATATATAGTCTTTACAAAAGATTTTGTGTTTTCATCCTTGAAGTTGCAATATCTCCAAATTAATTTAAAATGTCATTTTATACAAAAATAGTAAATCGACATGTTTATATATATATAAAATATGTTTTGGAATGATTGGTTTTGTAAAACAAATTTTCCAAATCAAAGCTATAAAAATGACATGTACGTGTACGTCAAACCTAAATTAAGGATATATAACATTATCCTATAATTTAGCTCGTTCAATATTTGGAATCTCCTTAAAATAATAAAATTAAGTAACATTAGGCATATTGAAGTATATAAATATTAAATAAGTTGTATAAACAAAAAAAAAAAAAAAACAAAACAAAAATAATAATAATAAACATAATAATAATAATAAAAGAAAATGCTGACGTGTCGGTTTAACACGTCAGCATTTTCTGACGTGCCAAACCGGCACGTCAGCAATTTTTGACGTGTCAAACCGACACGTCAGTATTTTCTGACGTGTCTATTTAACACGTCA
Organism: Corylus avellana; assembly: GCF_965113065.1. NCBI lineage: Eukaryota > Viridiplantae > Streptophyta > Magnoliopsida > Fagales > Betulaceae > Corylus > Corylus avellana. The sequence goes on along the minus strand of NC_142490.1, from coordinate 17,743,523 downwards.
GAAATTTCTGACGTGCCGAACGTTGACAAGTCAGTAATTAATAAATTTTAATTTTAATTAAATAAATTGTTTAAAAATTAAATTTGACTAAATTTTTACTGACGTGTCAAAAGTTGACACGTCAGTAAATCCTGACGGGTTACTTTTGGCACGTCAGAAAATAATTTTCCTGACATGTCTGTTTGACACGTCAGCATTTACTGACGTGGCAAAAAACAGACACTATTTGCCACGTCAGAAAATGACCGGTTTTTTGTAGTGTAAGATTTCTCGAGTTTGGGTTAGGAAGGATGATACCATTCACCCCTTGAGGGGGAGTGGTAATGATCTCACCTTATGTTAGGTGAGTCACCCACATGCCTAGGATTGATTTTCTTGCATATCTTTGCATATCCTAGAGCATGTTGTTTTTTGTTTTGCATTGCATTTTTGTTTTATTTTGTTTTGAAATTGTATTTTGTTGGTGTGCATTTCTTTTGTGAAAAATAACAAAAAGACAAAAATATTTTACTTTGGTTGTTTGTTTTCTTTTCTTTATTTTGTCTTATGCACCTAGATAGTCCATTAATTTCTCATGTTGTTTTTTATGGATTTAATTCCTTGCATCTTAGAATGTTCTTAATATGCATGAGATGAAAATTTGTGTCAATGGACTTATTTTTGTGGTTACCTAAAGCCTGAACTTATGTGATACATTTTGCTTATGTTTTATTTCTTGTGCACATTTAAGCTTAAATTGAGGTTTTGTTTCACTTTATTTATGAGGTCTATTAGGTAACCATATGAGGTTTTTGACTAGTCATATTTTTCAAATTGACCATATGCTAGTTGAACCTAGGGCTTAAAAATTCCTGTTTTCTCTTTTGTGATAAGCACCAAAAGTTTAAGGACACTTTCTCAAAGAGAAAAATAAACAAAATAGTGAAACAAATAAAATCAAAAGATCATATTCCAAAAGGAATTTATTTCACTGTGTCAAACTTGTGCAAAATGTTTTACAAAGAGAAATGTATAGGATGAGAGTAGCTAGGCCATAGTATGATAAGGTTTGACTTTTGATTTGATATACTTGTCAAAACCTTATGGTGGTGAAACTTTCTCCTCATTTTGTAAGTTGAAAATTTTTCTCTTTGGATGGCTTACACACACACCACACAAGCATGGATTGAATGGAACATTGTTTTCTGCTTGGGTTAAGCAATATGAGTTTCTTGCCATTTTTAGTCTCATGTATATTTTGCATATTTGGAGCATGTTTGGGATATTCATTGTGCAATACATGAGTCATTGATGTGTATATCATGTGTGCTCATTTGACTTTTGAGAGGGAGAAACATGTTTTGCTTTTCCAGTTTCTTGTTGATAATTGAGTCATACATTGAGGGGGAGTTTTGGTGATGTTTCTTTATGATCTTGCATTCTACATCATTTTTTATCATGAGTTTTATTTATGTATTCTTGTTCCACATATGCCTTGATGTATTTTGTGAAGTGTTTTAGGAAACATGAAGACTTTTGTCATTCTATGACAAAAAGGGGGAGTAAATATGGGGAGATGATGAGATTGGCTTGGCATTTTGGTTTTGTCACCGAATTGCCAAAGGAGGAGTTTGTTAGTTCTTGTGTTGGCTTAATTCAATTCCAAGCTCAAACACTGATATAGAATGCTCAGAATCCAATCTCCACCGTTCATAATGTAGATTCATGTGTTATGAACGTCCCTGCAAAATTTCAGCTCAATCGGACCACAAACGCCCATCGATCGGAGCTGTTGATCAAGGCTGGACAGCATTTCCAGAATGCTGTTTCACCCATTGCATGCCCTGTCCGGACAGGCCTTCCCCGGGTTCGACTGCATTTCTAGAAAACTCTGTTTCTGCTCCGCAAAGCCCTATCCGGACAGCCCATTAACCTGTCCGGACACCCCGTAAGTTTTAGGCCCAAAAACGTGATTTTAAGTGGGTTAGGTCTAGGGTTTTATCGGGGGTATATATACATCTTTATAGAGAGAGAGAGAGAGAGAAATACGAATTTTCACCCCCAGAGAGTTCGTGTGAGGCTGTGCTTGAGTGATTATTTTGTTGTAAGCCAAATTGATTCCTCTTAGAGGATTTTTGTTAGTTTTGATTGTGTGCTTAATTGAAGTCTATCAGAATGGTCCGATAAAGGAGAATCACGTTGAAGAAGATTGTGAGCGAGGAGACAAGTTGAAGGCTTGTCGATCTTACAGAACCAAGGTCTTGCAAAGGGTTGTAAGTGTTCCTAGTGTCTGTAATCTTTGGATAATCTTTTGATAATGATTTCCTGGATTTGGTTGCCCCGGAGAGGTTTTACTTTTAGAACGTTTTCTAAAAGGTTTCCTCTTCGTCACCAAAATCTTTGTGTTTGATTTTACTTGCTTTCGGTGATTGTTTGCTTAGATTTAAATATCCGATAATTCCGCATAAAATTGTGATATTTATCTGTTTAGATTTTTTCAATTGGGATACTAGCCGAAGTGATTACAACACCTGCCGTCCATGCCCTTCCTCTTGTATACACCAAAAAGAAAGTTGTGATGAAGGCTACCATCATGCCCGTCATGGAGATGAAGAGTGTGGCAAGTCCAAATAGCAACTTTAAAGGTAATGACTTTAAGAAATCATCTTCTCTATAACGAGACGTGAGAATTGATAAGAAAATTGCTATTGAAGTCAAAGAGGAACACAATGTTATCGCATCTGATATGAAGAGTACCATAAACCAGTTTTTTCTCAAAAAAATAGGAATCCCTTCTTGACTGCTGCCACCTGGTATAGTGAAAGCTGTAGCAAACATTACAGTGGCAATCAATGTTGCCACGATCATGCAATAGTCTGCTTTGTCCTTCATCCAGTTTTCACCATCTTTCTGCAATTCTTTATGTTGCTTTCTAAATTTTTCCTTAGGTGTGTTGCCTTCCGAATTCTCCATGTTCACGTATGACCGCGGCACAATCTTTTCTATCTCCTATAGTTGACGAAATATAAATTGATAGGTAATAGTTGAACCATTATGTATGCACTCGGAAGAAAAAAATAAATAATATTATTACTCATCTTAAACCACAACAACTCTCGCTGCATTTGAAGTGCCGCTCCTGATACGATATTTAGTCGATCTGGAGGAGCCAATTCTCCAGCTAAATGCAACATGTTCGCTTCGCTATTTAAAGCAACATAGGATGCAAGGCTATGTATGCCATCACCTATCTCATATATTAGATTGAACACACTCTCTTGCCGATATAAAATAGTAGTGTGAAATATACTTATGCTATTTTCGTCTAGTTGTGATATAAGGTCTGGATAAGAGCGTACAAGAATAATTAGAAATTCAACATTTCCAACTTTTGCAACTTCAAAAATTAAAGCAATATTATGGTGAAACGAGTTTGGGAAGCTCATGTTGTCTGGAATTCGTTCCTTGCCCAAAAGTTTTTCAACTAATTGATGCGCGAATGTCTTCATCAAAGCTTTGTTACACATCCCTTTGAGCACTACTGTTCATAAAAGAATCTATTCAGAAATCAGAAATGGTTTGGTAATAAAGATATATTAAATCTATATATACAATTACTTTGCCAATATCCATAATAAGAAATTATATTGAAAGCTTTATAAATTAAAAATGCAAAGATAACTCAAGCATCAGACAAGGCTACTTTGTGTCCTAATTATATATTTACTTCTTAAGACAAGTTTTGTATTTGCGAAGCCCAGGCATTTTAAATATCTTATATCTTTTGAATTGAAGTAAAAAAGAAATTCTAGCTTTTGCCAAAAAAGAAAAAGCAGTAGTCACTATTTTCTTGTGTGTGTATAAAAGCAACGGTTACTAGTATTACACTAGATTGAACAGACATACAGAATATAAAATAACTTATAATCTCAAAGAATTTTCAAAACTTTAGAAGTAGATATCATCTAAAGATTTGATGAAATCGAATAAGAGCATTTTCCCAGGCCAACCTAATATGAGTAAAATTGTCATCAAGTTGTGATTAATGAAATAAAAGAACTATACTTGGGACATGTCGTATATATCTTTTCAATTAATTAAGAAGTTTAGGTTGGAGGCAAACTAACAGGAGTACTTTAAGAGATTTTTCCAGAATGATAGCTCTCTTTCGCTGCCAATTGAGAATGGTTTCTTGGCCAACGTTTCCAACGCTTCCCACCAGCATTCAGTGTTGGCATTTGCTATGTTGGGATACATGTTTAGAATTTTCAATGCTATATCTGTCCATAAAAAATGACACACTAATTTGATGATTGTGAAAAGATTGGTTAAGAAATGCTTATAATGTGGTCGCTAATATTAATATTGCACAAATTCAAGAAACAAAAAGTTATAGTAAGATGTAGGGCTTACTATAAATATCATTGTAAATAGTATGATGAAAGAGCTCAATGCGTTTTGTATCAGTCCACTCTTGAAGAGTAGTCATAGAGAATAGATATGAGACCATGTTTGGATGTCCTACATATGCTGCAACAATGAGTGGTGTGTCTTCCTCGCTATTAGGGATCGATGGCAGCTCATCGTTTTTTTCCACCAGCTGCTTAGCAATTCTGACGTTTCCTACTTTGGCAGCAAAGTGAAGGGCCGTATATCTATAATTGGTTTCCAATTTCAAGTCCTCATCTCTCATTAATTTCAACCATTTCTTTATAAAAGTGGTGTGTTGGTGAGACACCGCAATGTGAAGTGTTGTTGCTTCCTTTATCGTTATGCGAGCTCGAACACAAGCATTGTCGTTATCACCCAAAAAACAAGGTTTAACGACATGGTTATTTGGGGCATTTTTGGCCAAAAAAACGTCCCTATTGATTTCGCAACGCTTGATTAGGGGCACTTGGGACACGTCGGTTTTTATGGCGACTAGAATTTAAGATTGAGACGTTTTTTTACTAAAAAGTGCATCGAAAATGGGACGTTTGGAACAAAGTACCCCCTTTTTTAAAAGGGGGCACTTAGTTGTGAAAAACGCCTATTTTTTTAAATGGGGACTAGGCAAGCACCTCATTTTTTAAATGGGGGCGCTTCCTAGGCAAGCACCCTCATTTAAAAAATGGGGCACTTCCTAATCAAGCACCCCCTTTTTAAAATGATGGCGCTTCCTAGGCAAGCGCCCCATTTTTAGAATAAGGGGAAGCGCCCCCTTTTTTAAAAGGAGGTGCTTGCCTAGGACTCCCTCATTCTAAAAAGGGGGCGCTCAGGTGGGCAATCCACGCCGCGAAGTGCCTCCTATAATTAATATATAGAGAAAATATTTTTCCCATGCAATCCATATTATTTTCTCCTAATATACAATACGCAATACAATATTGTATTGCGTATTTTCTCCATAAATATTGGATTAATCCATAAATATTTTCTCCATTCATCAATCTCGTACAATCTTATACATATATATCTAACAATACATATCTAATCCATATATACAATCTGATATCTCATAAGACATCTAAATCCAAAATGATGATATCATAAACACAAAGTGTACCATATCTTAAAGAGTTAACAAAAATTGTACTATACATATGAAATAAAATATCCAAAACGATATCATAAACACAAAGTGTACCACCTCTTAAAAGAGTTCACAAAAATTGTATATTGCATATGAAATAAAATATATCAACGAGTTCGCTTAGCATTTGGCGTTAAATACGTACCCAACCTAACAGGTCAAGTATACGTACGTCACTTAACGATTACCTGCAAATGATAAAACCAAAAAAAATATATATAAAATTACAAACCTATATCTAACTATTTTGAAAGTGCAAACCTATATATAATTAGATTATATTACAAGTGACTAAGATATGAAGATCTACACATACTTTGTGATGATCCACAATGGTCGCCTTCTACATCAGCTGCATGCTCATCTTCATTTGTTAATTCATTCTCACCTATATATAAATAGATGCAAATGTATATTATGCAATCATATATATGTTCTTAAGTAACATTTTTAATCATGAAAATGTAAATATAACTAATATAATGTAATTAAGGTTAATTAATTACCTGATCGATTACCAACTGATGATCTTGCTCTCACAACACCGGGACACTCGGTGTCATGTGGAGTACACATGTTTATGTTGCTCGTTCTTTGGCTCGCAAAATAATTTTCCATAAATTTCTAGACGTCGACATAGGCAGATGTTAACACGGCAATCTGTTCATTTTGTTTGGAAATCTATTGCTTTTGTTCATTTATACGCTCATGTAGTGCAGGGATTTGTGCAGCTGGGGCCGATGATTTATTTGCATGTGTGCTGCCTTTGACTGGTAGAAGCCCAGGTCCCATTTCTCGTAAACGGCCAGTGTATTCTGCATTCTCCATTACCTTGGCATAAGCGTCGTCAATTGCCCAATTTATTGATCCCTGTGTCAAGCTTGAGCTTACTGCAGTGTCCTGTGAACTCAGAGACCTCATCTTCTCCTATATTTATATAGAATATGGAAAAGTGTTACGCAACAACTAATCGACTCATAAAGACTTACAATATTACAGTGTTTTTGAAAAAATAAACACATGCATACACAAATTAAATATACAAGTTAATCACATACAACTTTGTCCTCAGTGTCTGCATTGAGGAAACTGCCATCCTTTCTTGTGTGGGTTACATCGTAAACGACCGCCCTCGTAGGTGTTTTCCCTTTTTTCCTCTTAAAAAAATAAAAAAAATACATAAATTTTATTAGTGTTGCTGATATATATACTAATACAATTATATATGTTGAAAATAACATACAATCTCGTGTGCAATATGGGTAAAGCTCCTCGAGCCAGCTGAGTGTGGCATATTGTACTTGTCTCGTATTTCCTTGTTCTTTTTAGCCATATCCTACATAAATTACATTATGATTATGTTAGTCTCCATACGATTGCATCAATATGGTAAGTGACTCAAACATGACATACCTTATCCTTCTGATGAGTCATCCATATGCTGACGGCGCTTTCCAATTCCGCTGGGTTGACTTGTCCAAAGTGTTGCGTCGACTGTAGAACACTTTCCTTCATATCGTCGTCTTGGAGTTTAAGAGATTTTTTCACCACATGCTTGTAATTTCTCAACTTTTTTCCGAAGTCCATGAATGCGCACCGTTTAATATCATCCATTTGTAGATGAGGCGGTACATAGCATTTCTCACATTATCTGAAACAACACAATCCAAAGCTATTATTGCCTCCATGATTTCAGATTTACAAGGAATGCTATTTGGTTGGGACAACTTTCTCAGCAAGTGACCAAAAAATTTGAAATACATTTTAACCATATCATGAGAAAAATACTTTAAAATTTATTTTTTTTCGAAAATCAGATGATTGACTAATAATTTCCTGATGATAAGATAAATTTTCTGGCAAAGATAAGATCTATCTGGTGGTATACAACTTTTTCAAGTATATTCCAGACTCCAGAAGATCATCATGTTTCTTCCACAATGGTTTACAACTTTTCCAAAGAACTTACATAAGACAATTAAAATTCAAAAAATGGCACCAATCTCGACGAGTAATTTTGGATAGTAAAGCAGACTATTCTGGCACTACCAATGAAGAGGAAAAACAAAGGAACATGCTAATAAAGGATAAAGAAAAACAATAAAATTAAAAAAAAAAAAAAAAAAAAAAAAAGTTACTCCACTTAATTCTGGAATAATAATTTAGTACTAAATGTTAATATGAACGAACTGCATAGTGAAATCAAAACTGAATTAAATCTGAAAGAACACTCCAGGACAACCACGGAGATTCTTCAAAATTGTGATTGCTGCATTCAACAAACCAACTACACCCTAAAAGCAGAGAAAACTTTGCTGAATTTAAAATCCCTAATTCACCTAAAAATCATAATACATAAAAAATCTGACTATTAGAATCCCAAATCACAACTTAAAGAGACAGCAAAGACAAGGAAAAACAGCGACAGAGGCAGAGAGAGACTCACAGTACAGGAACGTAGAGAGAGGCAGGCCGGTTTCGACTGGAGAAGATGGTCGGTGGGTTGGCCAACCGTGCGGGTCACTGGGCGCCGGAGAGAGAGATAGCTAGGAAAATCGAGTTTGAGAGAGGGGCGACTGGCGCCGTAGAGAGAGAGGGATCGATATATATTGAAGGAGAGGGGAGAGGCTAGGGATTGAAATATATATATATATATATATATATATATATATATATATATATATATATATATATATATATATATATCCTGATGCAGAGAGGGGGGATTGGCGGGCCGCGCGGGGAGAGGTTAGGGAAAATATATATTGAGGGAGAAATTAAGTCTTAGAGCGGGAGCTGAGGAATCAAAAGGAAAATTAAGTTCCCGCTCGCAAAAACAAAAAATATAAATATATTAAAATTAAAAAAACACTTATAAATTTATTTATAAAAATAAAAAGTAAATACTAAAAATTAAAAAACATTTAAAAGAGACTTAAAATAAAAATATATATAAATGCAAAATCAGTTAATGTGGTTGTCTAGATTAGAAATTCATCTATGTGATATAAAAACAAAAATAATACTAATTCAGAAATTATCGGGATAGGCCACAATAATAATTTAATTCCTGTAATCAATTAAATTCTGTCAAAGTAGTTAACGGATTCCATTAATGTATCACGTTATCACCAATAGAATGATGACACATGTCATTCTTATTTAAAAGTAAATAAATATATTAAATATATAAATTATTTTTAATATTAAAAAAAATGAGGGCGGGGGATCGGAGGGGGTGGCCAACGAGCCACCCCCAGAAATGGCTAGGAGTGGCGTGCGGCCACCCTTAGCCATCATGGGGTGGCCCACGTGCCACTCCATAGGTGGGGGTGGTCGCCTTTAGGCCATCATTGATTTAGTTGGGGGCAGGGGGTGGTGCATGGCCACCCCCATGGTGTAGGGGTGGCTCACGGGCCACCCCCAACAAAATCTAGGAGTGGCTCGATGGCCACCCCACCTGCGGAGTGGCACGCAACCCACCCCAGGGTGGCAAAGGGTGGCCGCACGCCACCCCAATGGGTCGGGGGTGGCAGCGAGCCACCAGGGTGGCTCCTTGGCCACCCCCACCCCCAAAGGGGGTTGCTACCAACCGGCAACAAACCCATATTTAAAAAAAAAAAAAAAAAAAAAATTTAATTTGTAAATTTTATGGGTAATTATCATTTTCCCCCAATGAACTACGACCACTCGATTATCATATACTCCCATCAACTACCAATTTTACATTACGACCCTGACCATCAAATTAAACTATATCCTTTCGCTACCAAAACCCACATTTCATCGGTCAAGGTTGTTTAGTCAGACGAGATCAATCGGCCATCACGTATGTGCGACTAGTTCATAGGTATGGATTCGGTGGTGAGTGGGTGGGCATGGGGTTAGAATTAATGAAAAATTTCATAAGATTTATTTGAATTAAAGATACTGTACGGGGAGAGGAAAAATATTGAAGGGAAAAGTATTAGGTGAGAGCTAAGGAATCATAGGCGAGCTTAATTTTCCCTAGGAAAAATTAAGCTCGCGCACTAACAAAAATAATTTCGGTGCGCTTGCTATCTAGGCGCCCATATTTAAGTGCACCTAGCTGGCAAGCATCCCTAATTTGGGGCTCCTGCCAGCTAGGCACCCTTAATTAAAGGCACCTAGCTGGCAGGTGCCCCTAATTAAGGGCGCTTGCCAGCTGGGTGCACTTAATTAAGGGCGCTTGGATAGGAGGCGTCCCGAATTAAGAGCGTTTACAAGCCAGCGCCCTTAATTAGGGGCGCTTGCCAGCCAAATGCCCTTAATTCGGGAAGCCTGCTATCCAGGCGCCCTTAATTAGGGGCGCCTGCCAGCTAGGCGCCCTTAATTAAATGCGCCTAGCTGGCAGGCGCCCCTAATTAAGGGCTCCTGGATAGTATGCGTCCTGAATTAGGGGCGCTTGCCAACCAAGCGCCCTTAATTAGGAGCGTTTGCCAGCCAGTCACACTTAATTAAAGGCACCTAGCTGGCAAGCGCCACTAATTAAGGGCGCCTGGATAGCAAGCGTCCCGAATTAAGGGCGCTTCCCAGCCAGGTGCCTTTAATTAGGGGCACTTGCCAGCCAGACGCACTTAATTAAGAGCCCCTAGCTAGTAGTCACCCCTAATTAAGGGCGCCTGGATAGCAGGCATCCCGAATTAAGGGCGCTTGCCAGCCAGGCGCCCTTAATTAGGGGCGCCTGGATAGCAAGTGCCCTCTCAAATGCACCTTTTGAGGAAAAAGTTTCATCTCTTGAGCTAGCTTTTGGAGTTAAGATAGGCTCAAAACCACCTAACATTAATATCAAAGCCCAGGTTTATCAACAAGTCTCGGCCCAACAGTCCACGAGAGAAATGAGTTGTCGTTGCTTCGACCTAGGGCCCGATGTGTGAGGGGGAGATTGTTGAGGTTATCCCACATCGGCTGTGGAAGGGGCTGGTAGTCATTTTATAAATGTGAGGGAAAGCTTTACCTCTTGAGTTAGCATTTAGGGTTGAGATAGGCTCAAGACCACCCAATACATTGGGAGAAACAACAATACACAAAACTCCCTCTTTGTGTGAATCTGCACGAAACTATAAAATAGAGCAATATATATGCGAAAAATATATATCCAAACACCACAAGCACAAGACACACGATTTTCTAGGTGAGAAAACCTTCCGGGTGTGAGAAGGAAAAAACCACGGGACCGTAGTCCACCCTAACAATTCCACTATCAATAATAATGGAAATACATGAGTCTTCTCTAGTCTCAACTAGAGGCATACAATCAGCAATTATCTTCAAGAAAAACAATTCCTTGGCACAAATCAACTTCTACAAGAATCAGAGAAAGATCTCACCAAAAACAAGGCTATTGTTCGCAGACTCAAAAACCAATACAGAATGCTCAGAATCCAATCACCACTGTTAACAATGAAGAGTCACGTGTCATGAACATTCCTGCAAAATTTCAGCTCAATCGGACCACAAACGCTTGTCAAACGGAGCTTTAGATCAAGGCTGGACGGAATTTCCAGATTCTGGTTTTTGAAACTCTTTCCCTCTCTTTCTCTGGTGGCTGCTTGTATCTTTTTCTTTTTCTTATTATACTCTCTTTGCAATAACAAAGGATATTAGGTTTGGCAAATCCTATTCCAAATGGGCTTCTCAATATGGGTTTAATAAAAACCACACATGGGCTACACAAGTTTGGGCCATCCTCTACTTAAGAGGGAAACCCAACCCAACAAATCTCCCCCCTCCTGACTAGGTGGAGGGATTCGCCATCCTGACGATTGAGCGACAAGTCTCAAGCTTCTCCCTTGCTAGAGCCTACATTAACATATCAGAGCCATTATCATCGGTGTGAATTGTCTCAAGTGCTAGCAACTTATCATTAAGAGTATCTCTTATCCAATGGTACCTTACATCATTGTGTTTCGATGTCGAATGAAATGAAGAGTTCTTAGTAAGGTGAATAGTACTCTAATTATCACAAAACAACACATATTGTTGTTGCTTGAAACTAAGCTCCCTAAAAAACTTTTTCATCCATAGCAACTTTTTACAAGCTTCCGTTGCTGCATTCAACTCTACTTCAGTTGTAGAAAGTGCAATACATTTTTGTAACCTTGACTACAAAGAAACAACTCCTCCTGAGAAAGTGATCAAATAACCCTAAGTAGACTTACGGGTATCCACATCTCCTGCCATATTAGAATTTGTATAGCCAACCAACATTGGTTTGCCACTCCCAAAGCTAAGATTCAACTTGGAAGTGTCTCGCAGATATCTCATAATCCACTTTACTACATTCCAATATTCTTTTCCTGGATTTGAAAGAAACTGGCTAACAACACCAACTGCATGGGCTATGTCTGGCCTCGTACAAACCACTGCATACATCAAGCTTCCTACTACTGAGGCATATGGAATTCTTGCCATATCTTCCTTCTCTTCATTTGTAGAAGTTGATTTGTGCCAAGGAATTGTATTTCTTGAAGATAGTTGCTGATTGTATGCCTCTAGTTGAGACTAGAGAAGACTCATGTATTTTCATTATTGCTGATGGTGGAATTGTTTGGGTGGACCACGATCCCGTGGTTTTTTCCTTTTCACACCGGGAAGGTTTTTCCACGTAGAAAATCGTGTGTCTTTGTGCTTGTGGTATATATATATTTTCCGTATATATATTGCTATATTTTATAGTTTCATGCAGATTAACACAAATAGGGAGTTTTGTGTATTGTTGCTTCTCCCAACTAAGTGGTATTAGAGCCAGGTTTACCAACAAGTCTCGGCCCAACTGTCCAAAGGAGAAACAGGTTGTCGCTGCTCCGACCTAGGGCCCGATGTGTGAGGGGGAGATTGTTAGAGTTATCCCACATCGGTTGTGGAAGGGGCTGGTGGTTACTTTATAAGTGTAAGGGAACGCCTCACCTTTTGAGCTAGCTTTTGGAGTTGAGAGAGGCCCTAGACCACATAACACTAGTATCAGAGCCAAGGTTTACCAATAACTCTCTGCCCAACAGTTCACGAGAGAAATGAGTTGTTGCTGCTTCGACCTAGGGCCCGATGTGTGAGGAGGAGATTGTTGGGATTATCCCACATCGGTTGTAGAATGGGTTGATGGTCACTTTATAAGTGTGAAGAAAAGCTTCACCTCTTAAGCTAGCTTTTGAGGTTGAGATAGGCCCAAAACTACCCAACAATTTGGTTATAAAAGCCAAATTTGATAGTACGTTGAGTTGTTGAGTTGTCTGATAGTATGTGTCTCCATTCTCTATTTATACTTCTATTTTATTTATTTCCCCTCTATTTATGAATTTCTTCACACTCTTGGCAATTGCCGGCCTGTATCTAAGCCAAATATGTTTTATACCACCATATATAGTTGCAGACCGGAATTGTTAGTCTAATCGACCAACTCATAATTCTAACAACCAAACTAAAAAAATGTAGCAAAATGAAGCAATTTGAATTCAATTTCTATCAATTGGACATAACGAATCAAACTCGTTTGAAGACTGCAAATCAGCATCCATATGAAGATCGAAGGTGAGATACGAGAAATTCGTTGTGATAGTAGAGAAATAGAAAGTGCTGTAACCAGGCTATTTTTGGAACGGATCGAGAGGGCCTCCTCAAGCTCAATCCTCTATCTATTCCATGGAATAAGCAGCAGAATTTCTTTACAAACTGCTTCTTAATTAAATATTCCAAGCCTCTTTCACCACCTTCATTAAAGAATCCTGCCTATCCTAATCCATATGAAAGATAAGGAAAATTGTATAATAATAAGTCCCTGAGTCTACCCTTCAAAATTTTTAAATCTATGAGTTTTTTTTTTTTTTTTCGACTTCTTACTCTTTGGGTCAATTGAAATGACAATAAAATTTCTAGCATCAAAATTTTTTAACAGCAATTAGTCTGGGTCAAAACGCACCGTTTTATCTCATTAAAAATATTAATTTTTTTTTAATTTAATTTTAAAATTTAAATCTAAAAAAATTAAAAAATAAAAAATAAAGGATAGGGGTGGTCGAACCACCCCATAGGGGGTGGCCGGCCACCCCATTTTGCCTTTAGACCAGTCGTTTGGGGGTGGCCGAACCACCCCCTTGAGCCTTGGGGGTGGTTCAGCCATCCCCATACAGCCGGTCTAGGCCATGGGGGTGGCCGAACCACCCCCAGGCAAAATGGGGTGGCCGGCCACCCCCTATGGGGTGGTTTGGCCACCCCTTCCTTTCTTTTTTTTTTTTATTTTTAGATTTAAATTTTAAAATTAAATTAAAAAAAAATTAATATTTTAATGAGGTGAAATTGTGTGTTTTGACCTAGACTAACGGCTGTTAAAAAAATTTGACGGCAGAGATTTTATTGTCATTTCGATTGACCCAGGGAGTAAAAAGTCGAAAAAGTCGGAAAAAAAAAAAAAAAAAAAAAAACTTGGGGGGTTTAAAAATTTTGCAGGGTTGACTCAGGGACTTATGATACAATTACCCAAAACATAAAGATAATCTAAACAATGTTCCAATTATCAACCAAAAAAAAAAAAAATTAAATTAAATACCTTTCTCAATAACCCGATTTTTTGAAAAAAAAAAAAAAGAAAAAAAAGTTATGTTGAAGTTTTTTTTTTTGAAAAAAAAAAATTAATTATAATTTAGGGTAATTTGTTATTTTATAAAGTTATAGGCGCATAAGGGTCATTTTATTATTTGACCATTTGATTTAATCCCAAATCCTAACGGAATGGAGGACATCACAAAAAATTGAAAGTTAAATATACTAATTAAGGCTCTGTTTGTTTCAACGCAAAATGTTTCCCGCTAAGACATTTCTCAACATTAGGTGCATGCAAAAAATCACAAATATTATTTTATATTTTAATAATCTAATAGTGAAAACGTAAAATATTATTTTATATTTTCATTCAATCATATTCAAAACATAAAAATATTTCCACTTCTTTGCTCTTAAATGTGCCTTATTTAGTGAATTTGCCTTATGGGTGTGAGATTAATTGGTTTCATCAATGTTATGTAATGAACTCTGGAAGTATCAGAAGAGTACCGAATTCCTGATCACAAAGCTTCCCTTCCATATGGCTTCGTGAAATTGCCCAGACTTCAAGGTGATCTTTCCTATTTTTTTAATATATATATATATATATATATATATATATATATATATATATATATATTACTAAGATTACTAAGATTAACACGTGTTATTATTTTATTGGTATTGACGTGGCACCTAATGGAATTAGTCAAATGTTTTAACAGAATTTTACTTTAGAGACTAAATTGTTTTTTTGGTATATCTGATGGACGTTTGAGTTCATTTTGATACAACAGTGAGCCATTTGTAATTTAAGTCAATCACATTGACTAATTTTGCATTTATCCTTTGATATTATGTATGATGATCATCTCAAATTCACCCTTAGATTAAAATTTAATAATGATTATCTCAAATTCAAGTCACATCACATTTGCAAGTGTGATCATAAATGTTCTTTGCTTATTATTATTATTATTATTATTATTATTATTCTTTTAAATTTTTTTCTCATCACCAACTATAGATTTATTGGAACCTAAATATTAAATAATATATGTGATGAAAATTTATTATCAAAATGATTAGCAAGTGTGATTAGAATAATAGTGTTCAAGTATAAACCCAAAAAGGGGTAGCCCTTGCCTGCCCTAGTTGGAAGATCCAAAGTTCGTGCTTTTTCCGATATAAAGGGGAGAGTTTGGGACAAACTCAATGAGTGGAAATAGAAGTTTTTGTCCCATGCAGGGGAAGAAATTCTGTTGAAGGCAATTGTTCAGGTTATTCCTACTTATACAATGAGTGTGTTTCTAATGCCCAAAACCCTTTGTCAGGATATCAATGCTATGATGGCCAGATTTTGGTGGAGACATAAGGATAATGAGAAAATGATGGCATAGATGAGTTGGGAGAAGCTTGGTAGCTAGGGGCAAGGACCGGGGAGGCATGAGCTTCAAAGACTTGGAATGTTTCAACTTAGCTTTATTAGCAAAGCAAGGTTGGAGACTTATTCAAAATCCTGATACTCTAGTGGCACAGATATTCACGGAAAAATACTACCCTGATGCAAGTTTCCTCACATCTAATCTTGGAAGAAGACCCTCATATGCATGGAGAAGCATTTGGACGTCCAAACTCTCTCATTGATGGCGATACTAAGTGGTGGGATACACAATTGCTTTATTCTATTTTTAGAAAGGAGGAGACTGATCTCATATGCAGTCTTGCTATTTGTCCAAGACAACAGAGTGATCGGTTAGTGTGGGCAGGAACGAAGAATGGGGAGTTTTCTGTGCAAAGTGCCTACCATTTTGCTAAAGGTATGGAAGAAAGCCTAATGGGGAGCAGCTCAAACAGAGAAGCTAGCTCCTTGATCTGGAAGAAAGTTTGGCAGCTTAAAGGGCCTAGAGAGGTCAAGCCGTTTTTATGGAAGGCCTGCAATAATATATTGCCAACAAAGGCAAACCTGCATAAGAGAGGAGTCACTCTAGACCCACTGTGTCCTATATGTGGGCTGGAATCCGAGACGGTGGGGCATTCCTTGTGGACCTGCTCTTCAGCTAGAGACATTTGGCATGACTGCCCGACAAGAATTCACAAAAGTGCTAGCAGCGAAGACACTTTCGTGAATATATTCCTGAGTTTATACGAGAAACTCGAAGAAGAGGATATGCTTCTAGTGGCTATAACGGCCCGCCAAATTTGGCTTAGACGTAATACGACGTTTTCGGGGGAGAATTTTTGGCCCCACCAGCCGTGGTCAGGAGAGCAAAAGAGCAATTAGAGTCCTTCAATTCGGCAAACCAGACACGTCGAGACCAAATGTTCAAACCCAGAGGAGTGGAAGTCATCACCTGGAAGCCGCCGGTCATGGGTGTGCTGAAGGTAAACTGGGATTCTGGCTTAGACAAAAATAGGGGAGTAGTGGGAATGGGCATTGTTGTCCGTGCCATGAAGGCAAGGTGATGGGGGCCCTTGTGCTTTATCTGCCACCCTGGACCCGACTTCTCTAGAAGCTTTTGCTGCGTGGAAGATGGCCGAATTCAGCTCGAGGCTGGGGTTACGTAAGATTGTTACTGAAGGCGACTCCCTTGAGATCATTAACGCTCTCCGGAAAGACACTCTATGCAGAGGTAGCTATGGGCATTTAGTGGAGGACGCAAAAATGCTTCTAAATTCATCATGTCAATGGGAAGCGCATTATGTTAGAAGAACAGGCAATGAAGTTGCACACCGTGTCAACCTCCTGTGCAAGAGTTGGTTTGATTTGTTTGAGATTAGATTACCACTTCAAAAAAAGAAAAAAAGAAAAAGGTAGCCCTTTTCATACTAAACCCCTTAATATATATATATTTTTTTGTTCAAATGGTTATTTTTATATATTTCTTAATTTTTATTTATTAATAACTTTAAGGGTATTTTAGGGAGAAAATACAAAAGAATGTCTAATTTGACATGGTAGTATGTGGGGCTTTAATGTCACTTTTTAAAGTTTAGATGTACAATTACAAAATATGGATAGTTGGGGGGTTAAATATACTTTTCGCAATTTACTAACAATTGATAGTTAAAGAAATTCATGGGATAATATGTAAATAACTGATAATTAAAGATAGTTAAATCTAATTTACCCCTTTTTTTTTATTATCTTGCTAAATCAAAGAAATTAGGATCTGTTCGAGAACATTAATTGACGTGAGGATATATACATCGATCATTATATGTGTGAAATCTAATCTAGAAAACGAAATAGATTTTTCCATTTGACTTGAAATAGAAAAGATTGAAAATTTGAAAGGGGATGATCCTATCCCATACTTTTTAATTAGTAGAGTGGTCTGACATTTGCTTTAGTGTCACAACTTATTTTGAAAGCTTAAGCTAATAAAAAATTATAGATTTAATTATTTAAATTATATTCTAATATAAAACAGCCCAGGAGAAAAAGTGTCAGGACAAAGAAATAAAGAGTGTGTACTAGTAATTGAGAATTTTTTTGCATTCCGTTTCTTACAGAATCGGGAGCATTAATAAAATATGAATTAAAATTACAAAAGATTGTAACATCTTGATCACCTGAATAAATGCCACTAACATTTCATAGAGAAATATGGATTAGCCTCATTGGAAATGCTATGGAAGAGCGTTTATGGGCATATACACCGTGAAAGTAGTCCAGAACAAATATTGGAAAAGGATATATATCACAAATAATGTCTCTTATCTTAGAATATATTGTGATATTATGGGAATATATTAGCATTGATTGCAAGTGATAAAATCAAATCAGAATTAAATATATCTGATTTGATTTTATCAATCATACCATTTTGTATTATCTCTCATTCCTATAAATATGGACTATTTGTATTGTAAAATCATTCAGTAAATAAAAGCATAATGTAACCCTTAGGGCTTTATCTGTGGATGTAGGTTATAGATCGAACCACTAAAAATATTTTGTCTCTTGCCTATGTTATTATCGCTATTTTATTATTCTGCATTTTATATTCATATCATTATGAATTTCTTCATAGTATCATAGCTATTGGCTAACGCCAAAATTCGATCCTAACCATCCTATGGATTTCAATTCTTTTTGCCTATCATGATTCTTCTCTTGAGGTGCTCACAAATTTTTAAGTTGAAGTTAGTTTGATTTACTGCAAAGGCGTAGGAACAATGCACATCCAGTTCTTCTTTGACCCTGTTGGCTTTGCTTGTTCTCTGCAAGATCGTGTTCCAGCCTACACAACCCACACAGCAAGTGTGACAATGAGCCTTTGGTGGGTGATGCAGTGAGAATTTTTTGCAAAGATCGACATCTTGAAGGCAATGAGGGATTCAAAGAGCATCCACAAATCGATGGGGCAATTGGGTGAATTTTTATTGATTGATTTGGTAGCAGATTGTTCATTCTATTATTGTATATCAAAAAAATTGTATGTTGCTGAAGCAATGTGTGAGAGAAAACAAACCAAAAAAAAAAAAAAAAAATTAATAGAGGCCAAGTTGCCCATCTTTTGGCCATTTGTTGGTCTAATCATTATTTGGTCTATTGTTGGTCCTCTGTTGACTTAGACCGATTTTTTGCCCTTTGTTGGCTCAATGTCTTCGGCTTTTGTGGTATTGTTTAAAACACATGCCTCTTTTAGGCCATTGTATATCAGGCCCATAGTTGGCCCATTTCTGTTTGGCCTTTATGGTATTGTTTAAAACCTAAGTCAATTTCAGCCCATAGTTGGCTTTTCATTTTGGCCCATAGTTGGCCTATTGCTATAGAGGGCGCATCTCACATCATTGTCGCGGACTGCCTCCAGTCACCGCCATCAAGTGCTGCCATCTGCAAACAACAAAAACAAAAACAAAATAATAATAATAATAATAAATCAAACTCAAGGTTCCAGAACCTTCCACCTTGAGTTTGAGAGGAATGTTAGAATATATTGTGATATTATGGGAATATATTAGCATTGATTGTAATTGATAAAATCAAATCAGAATTAAATATACTTGATTTGATTTTATCAATTATACCATTTTGTATTATCTCTCATCCCTATAAATATGGACTATTTGTATTGTAAAATCATTCATTTAATAAAGCAAGATGTAGCCTATAGGGCTTTAGTGTGTGGATGTAGACATATTGCCGAACCACCTTAATTGTTGTGTCTCTATCTCTTCTCTATGTCTTATTATTCCGCATTTATATATTTGTCATATTATAAATTCTGTCATCATAATTACAAAGAGCCACGTGTTTGTATAATTTGAAAAGTGAAAGGGGGAAAACAATTAAAATTCCCATTCGATCGGGGAAAAACAAAAAGCACATGCTACAAAAAAAATTCACAAATAGTGACCCCGTGAGAGATGATATTTTAAGCTTTGAAAACGTCATAGCATCTCCAGCAGTAAGAGGTATTATACCTAGCCAAAAAGCACAATTCTCTATTTTAACTACTCATTTTTTAATATCAACTTCAACAAATTCTTTATTTCATTCTTTATTTTATTAAATATTATTTTTTTATCCGCAACCGCTTTTGCATCATCTTGTAAATTGCAATAGAATTGATTCACGCAGCATACCTGTGTGTTATTTTTATTTTTTCATTTTTAGTTTGTCAATTATATGCGTGTTATTCAAATTTTTTCTTTTGAGAGTTTTTAGTGATTCAAAAGACTTGAATTTGTATCATAAATTCATGAACAAAGAAGAGAGAAGAGAGAGGAGAGAGAAACGTTGAGGGAGGGAGAGAAGAGAGAAGAGAGAGAAAATAATGTGGAAACAATATTATATTCAACAATCTAGTGTGCTACAGTGAATAGCAATATGAAGCTATTCATTGTAGCAGTTAAGGTATAATAGCTAATATGAAGCTATTCTGTTGGAGCAAAAAAAATGACAAAAATAATTAAATGTACCTAATATTTCCATTTTAACTACATTGCTGGAGATGCTCTCACTATTAATTTAGTGACATTTGAATAATGATTCTTAGTAATTAAAGATGCTACGCATAGAGTCTTGATTCAAAAATAGAGTTGCTTTTACAGTGAAAACGATAGTAAATGATGTCTTGTGGGGGCCAATCGTCACTTTTGAGAAATGAAACGGGGATTTCCTTTTTTCTTTTTTCTCTTTTTCTACATTTTTAGCTTTCGTTCAAAAGAAAAAGGAAAAGAAAAAGAAAACTCCACATATGTAATGTATGCATACATTACACATGGGTAAAGGCCTAAAGCGAGCAATTTGAAAAAGGGGGTAATTAGAAAAAATTTGGTTTGGGTACGTGGCTACCTGCACATTGGTGAGGCCAAGAAGATAGGTTGGGCATTGAGGCTAACTTGATTGGCCCAACGAGATTCTGATGCGGATCGAGTTATCCGGCTTAATTATATGGTTTGGAGATTATTGGATAATCTTAATTAATTAGGATTTAGGAATCCCTAGTTATTCTAACCTATTTGAATGGTAGATTAGTTTTGGTCTACACTTTATAACTTTAAACCCCTGAACTACCACTCGATTTGACATACTCTCCTCGAACTTTAAAACTTCTCAATTTTGATCACTGAACTTTCAATTGCAGTCAATTTACCTATCTCCATCAGTTTTTGCCATTAAAACTCCTAAAAATACAAAATTATCCTTTAATTTTCTTTTTATTAAAAAAAAAAAAATTAAATGGAAAAAATAATTTTGACAAAAAGGGTCACAAGGTGGCCCAACCGTGGGTCACCTTGTGATTTTATATATATATATATATAATTTTTAATTTGAAATTTTATAAAAAAGTCACGGGTATAAACGTCATTGTTTCACTTTTAACGTTTAAAATTTGACGGATGTCTGCAATTAAAAGTTCAAGGGTCCAAATTAAAAGGTTTCAAAGTTTGAGGGAGGTATGTTAAATCGTATGGTAGCTCAGGGGTCTAAAGTGAAGTTTCCCTTAGATATAACTTTTTTGTTGGTCAATTAAGCACTTTTGTTTTGAGGAAACAATAAAATGTTCTGTAAATATTGATTGTTTTAGATTGATTTCTCTAAATTTTTGTTGGATCTCAAATTTGTTTCCATGGATTTATTCACCTTGAAGGAGATCTAGCTAACCATGGTGCAGTAGGTTTGACCTGGTTTATTTTTAGAAAAATACAAGTAGGACCGACTTAAGGAGGGTTAAACATGCACCACTTTGCTCCTATTAAATCAAATTTAAACCCTTTGAAATAGTTGCCAAAAAAGAAGAAAGGGGTGAGCTTTATTCGGATTAATCTTGAAAAAGAGACTGGGGTTCAAAATTGTTGATGCACAGTATGACCGTTGCCCCAAAAGTCACCCACAACTGTTACAGACCTCCGTAACGAGGGATGAATAATCAACGAGTGTTGATACACAGTTTTCCGAGATGGTGACGTGGCATGCCTTAAGGTGGTGTTGACAACTTCGTGGACGCTTCAGGCTACACAAAGAAAAGAACAAGCAGGATTAGAGCCCCCGATGGTGTCCCGGCGGGGGAGCTCCGATGCCTAAGTCAGAAAGTGAGGAAAGAATATTTAAGCAACCAAAGTTTTCAAAGCTAGGATTGCACTTACCTTTGATGGAAATTGGGACTTGTATTTATAGGCATGGAGTTGAATTTGTGCCCCGCACGTTTTGGGATCCCTATCCCTAAATATCCATTTCGCGGTTATTTGATAGGTCAGGAATTCTGGGATAACGTGATAAGGTTTTTGTTTGTGTTAGGTAACTTTTTGAATTTGAATAACAGCTTATCTTGCTTATTTAGGGATCGTTTGTTGGTGGATAACCATCTGTGTTGTAGAGAAATTGTGAGATACTGATCACGTGGACCAGTTTGAATACTTGCGTATCCTTAGTGGCAAAATGATAGTTTTACCCTTGGCTCGACTTATTTGCTTTCGGAGTTGCTTCTCGGATCTGGCATCTGTTATCTCCCGAGGAGTAGTCTCGGACTCCTGTTCGAGACCTCCTCGGTATACGAAGCCTCCTCGGGTAAAGCTTGTCCGAGGCCTTGTCGGGCATTCCACTTGGCTTAGGTCAGGTTTAGGACCCGTTGGGCTTTAGGAAAAGATCCATAGCCCAACAGTTACCCCCCAATTTCCTGGTCTGAAAGATTAAGGAAATTTTTTGTTCATAAATGGATCGGTGTTATAAAGTAATACTGGAGTAAAATCCGAGACCTTTGAGGCGGGAAATTTGAATTTTGAATTTTGGCGGGAAACTTGACCAAATTTCGCCGAGACTGTTGGCATGACCTAGGGCGTATCGGTTACTCCACGTGTCAGTGCTGGGATATGCGTCTTTTCAGTTGCCGGTTGCCAGCTATCATGCGGAATTTACAGAGGCGCCTTTTTTCCCGCATTTATTGTGCGCGCATCTCAGGGAATTCTTTATAAAATCTTTCTCCTTTCTTATTCTCACCAAGTCTTTGCAACGCTTGCTCTTTTCTGCTTTACTTTTTCTTTTCCTCTGCCCTTTCCTCTGCAACTTTTCGGCTATGTCTCGGGGAGAAGGATCTGGGTCCGATGGTGGTTTGGGTAAAACTTACCCAGCCTTGTGGAAACCAGATCTGACCTCGGCTGACGAGCGTCGAGTCAGGCTGGATTGTTATATCCCAAAAACAATGAAACTCCATTTCGATGACGAGAGGAAGGGCACCATTGTGGATGCTGGGACACACAAGGTCTACCTTTATGAAGAAATGTTCCGTGCAGGCCTCAAACTTCCTTTCCCCAAGGTCATCCGTGAGCTTCTCGGCTGCTTGAATGTGGCTCCCTACCAATTGGTCCCCAACGCATGGAGGATGTTTTTTGCTTGTGTGGTTGTTTGGCCCGTGGCCTTTGGAGAAGGAAAGAACTTGACCATATCGGAAATTCTTTGGATATATCGACTCCAGAAGAATCCAAATAGTGATGGGCTATTTAATTTCCAGTCGAAACGAGGAAAACTCTTCTTTATGGATAAGACCTTCACCAGTAACCACTGATGGAAGAACAAGTACTTCTTTGCGCAGGGGCAATGGGAATTTGCTCATGGAGAGAAAGCGGAGGGATCGAGAGTGCCCCGGGAGACGACTACCCCCCATCTGGGTCTCTACAAGAATTTGTGTTTGTCGGAGGATGCGATGGCCCGAGTTAACACGGTTTTGGCCTGGGCTCAGAAGCATGAGTCCACTACGACCTTCAAGAGACTAGTTACGACAGAGGCGCTGAACCGCTGTTTATATGCTAACAGAGAGGATGTCGGTGTGTCACGGAAGAGACCATCTCGCCCAGCTATTTACCTTGGCCCTCCGACAGCCAATACCCGAGGCGCTTCCCCTCGAAAGCCTACTCTCGACAAAGGCAAGAAGAAGGTAGACGAGTCTAGGGTAAGGAAGGCTCTACACTTAGTTGACGAGCCTGAGGAGCGTGAGGCTCCTCAGTTGAAGAAAAAGAGGCTAGTGAAGGGCAAGGGCCCTGCTGTCGAGATCGAAAAGGGGAAATCCCTTTTTGTCGACCTCTTGGCCACTCGGAGGAGGGTTAACCCAGAGCCTGATGTGGCTCCCGTAGCGGCCTACGAGAATATTCTTGCCAACCATCCTAGTGCTGCCACCCTTCTGGCAGCGACCCCCTAGAGCCTCCTGGAGCTGCTGTTACTACTGCTATCCCCATGGGGTGGGTGTCACCGGTCCATTCTGGTCCCAACATTCAACATCTTTTAATTGACCCGTTTTTAGATAGCTCAGTGGGGATGAAGCCGGAAGAGAATAGGCCGCATGCTAATGCAGGAGAAGTGAGGCCTTAGGTGATGTCCCCGATAGCTGAGGAGCAGCCTCGGGGTCCGGCTCCTGTGCCCGAGGCTATGTCTCGGGCTCCAACACCGGCTCCTGAGGGCGAGGCTGGTACCGGTTTCGAGGCCTCTAGTTATTCCCTGGTGAAGCCTCAGAATGTTGAATGGACCGTGGGGAAGCCCTTGTCTCGATTTGGTGGACAGTTGCTGGGGAACCCGTTCCAAGCTTTGGTGGAGCTGGTTCCCTAAGATAGCTTGAGGGGCGAACGAGACATCTCTGCCAGGGGTATGGCAGAGTCAATGCTGTTCAATCAACTCTGTGTAAGTATCACTTATTCATGGAACTTTTCTTCTGCATAAGTCGTACTTTATTTTAACTTTCTTTATTGCAGGGAGTGATGAAGTCTGCGGTTTTATACTGCTACTTCCAAAAAAATTTCAAGAAACAACCTTGGAATCCGAGGGCCTCCAGAGAAAGTTGGTGGCTTCTGAGGCTGAGAATGCCAAGTTGAAGGACACACTAGCTCAGCAGGATAAGGAGCTGCTCCTTCTTGGCCAGCAGCAATCGGCAACTTAAACTGAACTTGCCTAAGCCGAGTCCCGGGTCACGGCTCTGTCTTCTAAGTTGCAAACCCTTCGTGCTGATCACTCGAAGCTCTAAGAGGATCATTCCATTGTAAAGGAGGATCTGCATCAACTTGAGGAGAAGCACGCAGAGGTCTTGGAGCAACTGAAGGCTTTTCAGGCTGAGGCTGCTGGCCAAAATGCTAAACTTAAAGAGGCCATCGATGGCCAGGCAGTTGCTGAAGAGCGGCTTAAATTTTTCTGAGGAAAGCTTGAAGAGAAGAAGCTACGACTTGAAGAAGCCGAGTCCCTATCTTCCAACTATTTGCAGCAACTATCGTACGCTTCCTAGACTCGGGATAGTGCTTGGGCCAATGGGATTATTCTTGGTTTCGAGACCTTTCGGTCTTGGGCCAAGGATCCTGCCCGCACCATTGACCTTGACATGGTCAAGCCTGAGACCATTCCCGTTTCTGATAAGGCTTTAAAATAGCTTATCAGTCTCAAATCGGATCTGATGCCCGATGCTGAGGGGATCGACAGATTTGCTCATCAGCCATTTTCGGGTTCCGAGGAGTCCTTGGGTGACGAAGGGACCGCTTCTGGACATGGTACTGAGACCCCACCTGCTTCTAAGGCTCCATCTGCAGACCCTAAAGAAGGCTAAACTTCTTCTTTTGACTTGTAATAAAGCAGTTAGTACATTTTGTTCTTTTGTAAATGACAAACTTGAGACTTTAATGAGATGTTTTATATTTGTTTCTCAGGGTGAACTAGCAATATTTTTCGAACACCCTTTTCCTTGAAGGATTTATGTTCTTGACATAACTTTTCTGAAGTTTGTTTAACCTTTTTCGAGCGCACGTTTTTTGTTAAGGGTTTCTGCTCTTGATAGGCTATTCGTTTGACTTTCTTCGAACACACCTTTTTCGAAGGTTTTACGTTCTTTACAAGTCATTAGTTTAACCTTCTTTGTACACACCTTGTTTAAAGGTTTTACGTCCTTTACAGGTTGCTAGTTTTAACCTTCTTCGGACATACCTTGTTTGAAGGTTTTATGTCCTTTACAGGTTTTTTTTTTTTTTTTTTTTTTGAACTATGTCTCATCAGGTTTGGTCTCGGGAAAGTTCTAAATTTTCCTGATGGTCTTTCGGTCGTTTACCCTGAGGGTAGTTTTAATTTACTTTGCTTTTGAAGTGCTTAAAAGGTGATTGAAACTTCAGGAGATTCTTTTTTTTAATAAAATGTAATGAAAATTACGGGGAAAATAAGAATCAAATGAGAATAAAACAAGAATCACCTTACTGGAATAAGCTAGATAAAGTACTTTTTGAGGTGCTCGGCATTCTACGGCCTGGGGAGTGCTTTTCCTTCCATGCTCTCAAGGTAATAAGTTCCTGCCCTTCTGCACTCAATCACTCTGTAGGGTCCTTCCCAGTTTGGGCTAACTTTCCGGCGGTCGGATCTTTGGTGGCAATGGTGGTCTTGCGCAACACCAGGTCCCCGATCTTGAAGCTTCTGTGCTTGACCCCTTTATTAAAATACCGAGCCACTTTCTCTTGGTACGCCGACATGGTTACTTGGGCCTGGTCCCATTTCTCTTGTAGCAAGTCTAAATGTAGTTTGAGACCTTCATCATTAGTCTCGGGATGAAAAGTCTCTACTCGGTAGCTACCCGGGCCCACGTCGGCTTGTATGACTGCCTCAGTCCCGAAAGCCAAGGTGTACGGGGTCTCCTCGGTGGGTGTTCTTTTCGTTGTTTGGTATGCCCACAAGACTTCTGGAAGATCATCTGCCCAATCACCCTTTCGATCTCCAAGTTTTTTCTTCAGAACTTTGAAAATTGTCTTGTTGGTAGCTTCTACTTGCCCATTTGCCTGGGGATGAGCTGGAGAAGAGTAGTAGTTTCTTATATGAAGCTTTGCACACCATTCTCGGAATGACTCACAGTCAAATTGCTTCCCATTATCAGTTACAAACGCATGAGGAATACCATAGCGGCATACGACGTTCTTCCACAAGAACCGTTCTATGCTTTTGGCTGTAATGTTCACTAGGGCTTCAACTTCTGCCCATTTGGTGAAATAATCCACTGCTACAACCGCGACCCGCACACCCCCCTTTCCACGAGGTAGTGGCCCAAGTATATCTACCCCCCATTGTGAGAATGGCCACGGTGAAAAGATTGAACTCAAATGTTCTGGGGTTGTTTTGTAATGTTTGAGAAGCGTTGGCATTTGTCACAATTCTTGACTGTCTGTACTGAGTCCCAACTCATATTCGGCCAGTAGAAACCGGCTCTGATTGCTTTATGCACCAATACTCTTGCTCCCGAGTGACTACTACAAATACCTTCATGGATCTCGCGAAGGACATAATCACCTTCTTCTTTGGAGATACACTTGAGGAGTGGTAGCATGAAGCCTCGTTTGTACAGAATCCCATTGATGATGGTAAATTTGGCAACTCTAGTTCTGACTTGCATTGCTAACTTCTTATCCAACGGGAGAATTCCCTGTTCCAAGTATTTCCTTATACTCCTCTGCCATCCTGGTATAGTCTCGGTAACCGAGACCGAAACTGTCTCGCCTACGGCAGGTCTTGTTAAAGTCTGGATTGGACTTTCAGGCTCTTCGGCATCGTTAGCTACTGCTGATGCCATTCGGGCTAGCCGGTCAGCTCTTTCATTCTATTCTCTTGGTATCTTCATAATACAGAATCTTTTGAATGTATTCTGTAAATCTTGTACTTTTAATAAGTATTGCTTCATTTTTCCTCCTCAGGCTTCAAACTCTCCTCGGATGTGTCCAACGATTACTTGCGAATCACTTCGTAGTTCGACAAACTCATCTACCATTTCATGGGCTAAACCGAGTCCTACTAAAACTACCTCATACTCGGCTTCATTATTGGTGGTCTTGAACTCCAACCTCAGGGAGCTGCATAACTCTTCTCCATCTGGGGTGATTAATACAACACCAGCCCCACCATTCTTTCTTGTAGAGGATCCATCTACGTAGACTACCCATGTTTCGTCTTTCTGCCATTCTAAGGTGACAGGTAGATTGGTGAATTCTGTTAAGAAGTCTGCCAATACCTGTCCCTTGATAGCGTTCCTTGGGAGAAAATCAATATCAAATTCTCCGAGTTCGATTGCCCACTTAGCTAATTTGGCAGACAGATCTAACTTTGAGTACTTTCTTCAATGGATACTCGGTCAAGACTCTTATAGTATGAGCTTGGAAATATGGGCGTAACTTCCTGGAAGCAATAGTCAGCGCAAATGCTAACTTCTCCATCTGAGGGTACTGCTCTTCTGCCCCCTTCAATGCTTTGCTGACTAAATAAACTGGTTTCTGAACGCCGTCTTCTTCTCGGATGAGGGCAGCACTAACAGATGTTGGGGAGACATCTAAGTATAGATACAATGCTTCTCCGGGAACAGTTCTGCTTAGCAGTGGTGAGCTTGTCAGCTACTTCTTCAATTACTCAAAAGCCTCTTCACACTCTTCAGACCACTCAAATGCTTTCCTTAGGAATTTGAAAAATAGTATGAACCGATTCAACGCTGCAATCCTACCCGTCAATTGCTGAAGTTGCTTCATATTCTTAGGTGATTGCATATCCAAGACTGCTTGGATCTTCTCGGGATTAGCTTCTATTCCTCGATTTGACACCATGTATTCGAGAAACTTACCTCAGACCACTTCAAATGCACACTTTGCGGGATTCAACTTCATCCCATATTCCTTTAATGTTCTAAACGTCTCGTACAGGTCTTCTACATGACCTTCTGGTAGTACACTTTTAACCAACATGTCATCAACATATACCTCCAAGTTACGCCCGATTTGGTCTCGAAACATCTTATTAACCAGCCTTTAATATGTTGCGCCCGCGTTCTTTAGACCGAAAGGCATAACCTTATAGCAGTACAGGCCTCGGTCAGTGATAAACGCGGTCTTCTCCCAGTCTTCTGGATGCATATAGATCTAGTTGTAACCAGAAAAAGCATCCATAAAACTTAACATGCCATATCCAGCTGTTGAGTCTACCAACGCATCAATGTGTGGCAGAGGAAAGCTGGCTTTTGGGCATGCTTTGTTAAGGTCTGTAAAGTCCACACATATTCTCCACTTCCCGTTGAATTTTTTGACCAGCACCACACTGGCCAACCGGTCGGGATAATATACCTCTTCTATAAACAGAGCCTTAAGCAACTTCTCTACTTCCTCGGCGATGGCCATATTTCGCTCGAAGGAAAACTTTCGTCGCTTCTGCCTCACTGGCTTCATGCTTGGATCCACATTGAGTTGATGGTGAATGTCATCGGGACTGATTTCCGGCATATCTTCATGAGTCCATGCAAATACCTCCATGTTTCTTTGGAGAAAAGTTATGAGAGCGTCTCGGATTCCCGAGGCGAGCTGTGTTCCTACCTTTACTACCTTTCCCTCTCCCAGTTCCACGTCTTCCAAGGGCTCGACAGGTTCCCCTTTTAGGGGATCTTTGCTTCGGCTACCCACCACCCTGACCGTCAACGTAGCAGGATCTTATTTTTTGAGGGAAATATTATAACATTTCCTTGCTGCAGCTTGATCTCCTTTCACCTCTCCTACTCCTTCCTCAGTAGGAAACTTCATCATCAAATGGTAAGTTGAGGTTACAGCCTTCAACTTATTAAGGGATGGTCGACCAATGATCGCATTGTATGTAGACGGTCGATCGATCACCAAGAAGTCCACCATAGTTGTAGACTGCCTAGGACCTGTCCCCACTGTAACAGAGAGGGAGATGAGTCCCATTGGCTGGACTTGTTCTCTAGCAAACCCTACCAATGGTGAATCAAACGGTTGGATCCTGTCTCGGTCAACACCCATCTGTTTGAAGACCGGCCAGTATAAAATGTCAGCCGAACTACCATTGTCCACCAAGACTCGGTGGCTTTTATGGTTGGCAACCGTTAGCGTAAGTACTAATGCATCATCGTGGGGGAATATTACCCTCCTAGCATCCTCTTCATAGAAGGATATAGCCATCACCTCCTTCTATGCTACTTTCGAAGGTCTTCCTATCGACAATACTTCGTCATCAGCCTTCGTTCTCCTTGCATAAGCTTTTCTAGATGAACTAGAACTTCCTCCACCAGCTAGTCCTCCCGAGATGGTGTGGATCTCCCTTACTACATCTTGATGCCGAGGCTGATGGGCATCCCGGTCTCGTCTTGGTTCTGCCTGCTGATTGTGTATCGGTTCAACATATCGATCTTCTCTCGGCCTTACTTCTTAGTTTCTGGCAGCTTCTCGGTTTCCTTCAAGCAGCGGGGGCTCTTCATTCCTTCCTCGATTCCTCTTATCTGCCAGGAATTTCACCAACTTCCCGTTTCTGATGTGATTCTCAATTTTCTGCCTCAAGGTTATGCATTCCAATGTTAAGTGACCATGGTCACGATGATACTCGCAGTATTTCTGAGGATCACGTCTCTTAGGGTCGCCTTTCAACTTGCTTGGCCATTTGAAGGCTGGTTCCCTCCTTATCTCCATGAATACCTCAGTCATGCTAGTATTCAGTGGAGTGAACTTCGGGCTCCGCAACTTCCGAGGGTCCATCCTTGGGTACGATTGGACCACCTTCCCTGATTTCTTCACATTCTTTTCTTCCTTCTTTCCAACACTAGCTGGTGCTGTCTTCACAATACTACTCTTGGCTTCAATTTCTTCCCTTTGAGACTTCATGAGAGCTTTGAAAGTTTCTTCCTGATTAATGTACTCATCAGCCTTCTTCATGAATTGACTGAGAGTCACTAATTTAGAACTTTTCGACAGCTCAGCCATCAGTGGCCCTTCAGCCCTTACCCTGTGCATCAAAGCATCAAGTATTGTCTGCTCACTCGGATTTTCAATCATTAGCTTCTCCTGGTTGAATCTGAGCATGAATTCCTTTAACAACTCCTCTTTCCCTTGGACAAGGGATAGCAAATAAGCCGGATTTTTCTTCCTCTTTTGGGTAGCCAAGAACTGACTTAAGAAGAGGCGCCCGAGAGTCTTGAAATCATCTATTGAATTGGCTGGGAGCCTACCAAACCAATTCTTAGCTACTACAGCCAAAGTTAAGGGGAAAGCCCTACATGAAATCTCGTCTAGGGTACCATGAAGGATGAAATGCGCACGAAGACTCTCCATATGGTCCGTTGGATCCCCGGTGCCATCATAGGTATTAACTCGAGGCATCTTGAATTTGTTAGGGAGGGGGAAATTCATCACCCGAGGAGTGAAGGGCAGATTCGTGTTCTCCATGAGCTCCCCTGCATTGGACTGATCTCCGCCATTGGCTATCAGGAGAACTACCTCTTTGTATTTTTTCTTAAGATCCTGAAAGTCAGAATTAACGTTGTTCTCGCTATGCCGTTCAGTACGACGATCCTCCCGGCGGGGAGACTGGTCTCGTCGAGATTTAGTATGATGAGACCTCTCGGGGTTCGTCCCCTGACTGTCTTCTACATTCTGGACAGTTGTGTGATGGCTGGCTTGAACTGAACTTGCATCATCCTCATGATCAGAACCTCGAGGCCTCTTCCCCTTACGAATTTCGGCGCGTCTCTCCTTCTCGCGCCTATCCTCGTGCCTTTTGATCGTCCTCTCTTCCCTCTCTTGATCCCTTCAGCTATTTCGGCCTTCAGCAACCGTAAGGCTAGTGGCGAGATCTTCATTCTGCTTCTACAAAGCCTTCATGGATTCGGTCATCTGCTTCATGAACCCAGCTAAGTCAAGAGGTGCTCCAGTAGCCGTGCGAGGTATGTCAAGTTGAGGCACCGATTGAGAGTGGGAGCGTGTAGTCACCATATCGGAATGATAATAATTGATCAAATGAATGGAACTCCACAGGATTCCCACAGATGGCGCCAAACTGTTGATTCACAGTTTTCCAAGATGGTGATGTGGCACGCCTTAAGGTGGTGCTGACAACTTCGTGGACGCTTCAGGCTACACACAGAAAAGAACAAGAAGGATTAGAGCCCCCGGTGGTGTCCCGGCGGGGGAGCTCCGATGCTTAAGTTAGAAAGTGAGGAAAGAATATTTAAGTAACCAAAGTTTTCAGAGTTAGGATTGCACTTACCTTTGATGGAAATCGGGACTTGTATTTATAGGCATGGAGTTGAATTTGTTCCCCGCACATTTCGGGATCCCTATCCCTAAATATCTATTTCGCGGTTATTTGATAAGGGCAGGAATTCTGGGATAACGTGATAAGGTTTTTGTTTAGGTTAGGTAACCTTTTGAATTTGAATAACAGCTTATCCCGCTTATATAGGGATCGTTTGTTGGTGGATAACCATCTGTGTTGTAGAGAGTTTTTTTTTTGAATTGTGAGATACTGATCACTTGGACCAGTTTGAATACTTGCGTATCCTTAGTGGAAAAATGATAGTTTTACCCTTGGCTCGACTTATTTGCTTTAGGAGTTGCGTCTCGGATCTGGCATCTGTTATCTCCCGATGAGTAGTTTCGGACTCCTGTCCGAGACCTCCTCGGTATACGAAGCCTCCTCGTGTAAAGCTTGTCCGAGGCCTTGTCGGGCATTCCACTTGGCTTAGGTAGGGTTTGGGACCCGTTGGGCTCCAGGAAAAGATCCATGGCCTAACAACAAGAATGATAGATTTTGGTAGGATAATTCGAGGAACTCTAGGCCTCCTAATTTTAGGGTAATTCGAGGAACCCTAAACCTCCCAAAACAAGTATTAAAGTTGAATATTAAACTTATCATATATTTTATTGATCACTCTTAAGTTTATATAGACTATTATATGACAAAAATAGAAATACATATAAATGAAAAATATAATTCTAATGGGACATAAATCCCTTTAAAATATGTGCATCATTCTTTAAGACAATATTAAAATAACGATGACTCACATGCATGGTTCGTTCCGCACATGTCATTACCTTGTTTTTATTCCAACATATCAACCCAAGAAGGTCATTACCTTGTTCCTAGAAGAAGTTGCTCTCCATAATACGCCAGCAATATGCTTTTGTGAGCTGGAGTCACTTATATATGGTCAATCAATGCATGCATGTCGCATTAGCATTTTTTATTTCTAAAATTTAGTAATGTATTATTAATGCATGTGATGCACTAATATTTTAAGATTAGTTTACCAACCCAAATAATATCTGCAAGGCAGTTGGTATATAGGAGTTCATGCATTCGAGTTTTTGTTTATTGAGAAATTAATCAGTCATGTATATGATAGAGTTATGAGTATGTCAAAATATGGCAAGTGATTCAAGGCACATTCTTCCATGCAAATGTAAATCATTTGCAGCTCAATCCAAGCACTTTGGATTCTGTTTCCCCTCACCCATGGCAATCTGACAACTTTTGCCTAAACAATTTCCTACATCTTATAACAAAGTACAGCACAGAAGCTTCTTTGTCTCCCATTGATTGCCTCACCTCTCTCTCTCTCACATAGTTGTAGCCTGCTAAAAGATTAGTCAAATTAAAACAACGAAAGATCCTGGGAAATATATATATATATATATATATATATATATATATATATGATGTCAATCTTTGATGCCTTTTGCGAGCACAAATTTTTACCATGCCTCCATGAGCCTGAAGTTCAAATCCATTCTTATGCCTACTCTGTTATGAAAATAATGCAGGAGTGTTAATTAGATGTTACTGATGAATATTTGCTTAAAAGTCGTCGCTAATGTTAGACAAATAAGAAATAAAATTGTATGAAAATCTTCTTGTCCCAGGAAATTTTGAAGCAGCAGACATGAACTCCTATATATATATATATATATATATATATATATATATATATATATTGGTGATAAATCAGACTATTTAGATACCAAAGAAACAGGAAGATCATAAAAAGACTATTTAGGCGCATGCAACAAATGAAAACTTTCTTCTTCTTTTCTGTTCGTCATTCTTTCTCTTTTTGTTTGGTGGTCTCTCTTGTCTATATAGAAATGCAGCGCAATTAACAAATCATTTTAGCCAAATTGACTTTTATATACAAATTTTACATTTCATTTTCGTTTTTTCAGAATAAAACAGTTTCTTACTTTTGCACACAAATTTTACAAGTGATCATATATAATTAAACTATATATAAGGACCTTCTAAAGTATCCGCAATATTTAAAAATCGACCAAAGACCCCCACAATGTATCTGATGTTGATAAAAAATACCAATTGTCCAAAAAATCCGTCAGATACATTGTGGGAGTCTTTTGTCAATTTTTAAAGATTGGACGCCAAAACACAAATGTGTGAATACTTCAGGGGGTAAAATATATTTTCTTCAAAAAACAATCATAACAAAACTATCACATAGTTTAACTTTTGGAAAATTTCACTTACCACTGCACCATTTATCTTTCATCATTTTTGCAATCATATCCTTAAATTTTAAAAAGTATCAATTTAGAGTCACAATCTTTTAATTTTTTGCGATGTCAACTATTCCGTCTAGAATCACTGTTAAATCCTAACTGAATATGTGAAATCCCAAAAATACCACACCTCAGACTTGAGTATTTTTTTTTTTTTTTTTTGGCCTTAAATTATTAAATTAAGGTATTTTTGTAATTTTATAAACATTTTACTCATCAACTATTTGATTTAATAAGCACCCATTAAAAAAAAAACTATCCTTGCGCTTGTGATCTTTTGCGCCCAAACGACATTTTCCCGACACCTCACTAAAATGTGCTTTTATACACCGCAAAATAAGCGCCGAGAGATTATTACGGGTCAATTTTTTGTAGTGTGTTCAAATGTCACACACTAGCACTAGTTTGCTTACTTAGTGAGCCGTGAATTCATCAGTCGACTAGTAAACATGGTAAGAATAGTAAGCCTAGAGGAATATATAAGACATATATAGTTGATAGGTTGTGAAATATTATGTATATAAGAGTATTGACGTGACACACTATAAGAGATAGTAATTTTGTGAATATTCTAACCTATTTATTTCATTGTTACACTTGGGTATATATACAGAATATTTGAGGTTACAAAATAGGCA
Source organism: Corylus avellana (assembly GCF_965113065.1). NCBI lineage: Eukaryota > Viridiplantae > Streptophyta > Magnoliopsida > Fagales > Betulaceae > Corylus > Corylus avellana. The sequence goes on along the minus strand of NC_142490.1, from coordinate 17,708,987 downwards.
GGGGAATACACAGTGAATGAGAGATTTCTTTTCTAGAATGTTCTGCCCGTTGCTTGTCTTGATTTGATTTTGGTTTCCTTGTCTGTTGTAGCCGTTGCTTGATTTGTGGTTGGCTTGTGGGTTGCCTTGTGTGTTGTAGCCGTTGCTTGATGTGTGGCTGGTGTGTGGGATTTATTTCCATATGGGCCTGGTTCTCTATTACGCCCCCTCAAGCGAGACAAGTGGCATACTATGTTGAGCTTGGTGCACATGAGGGAAAAGTGAGAGGATGCAGTGGGTTTGGTAAAGATGTCGGCTAAGTTATCTTTGCTTGAGATGAAGCGTACTGCTAGTGTTTTGACGGCAACTTTATCACGAACAAAGTGAAAGTCAATTTCAATATGCTTGGTACGAGCATGAAAGGCGGGATTGGCAGAGAGGTATGTGGCACCAATGTTGTCACACCAAAGGGTGGGGGGTGAAGGAAGAAAGATACCAAGATCGCGAAGCAGAGATTGAAGCCAAAGGAGTTCAGTTGCAGTGGTAGCAAGAGTGCGATATTCAGATTCAGTGCTGGAGCAGGCGACTGTACGTTGTTTGCGTGAGGACCAAGAAATGAGATTAGGGCCAAGAAAGATACAAAAACCGCCGGTGGATTTGCGATCATCGGGGCAACCAGCCCAGTCGGCGTCTGAATAAGCTTGAAGGATGCGAGAGGGAGAGTGACGAAGGAGCAAGCCATAGGAGATGGTGGATTTAAGATACCGTAAGATGCGCTTAAGAGCCTGCAGGTGAAGGGAGGTTGGCCAATGCATGAATTGAGAAAACTTTGTTAACGGCAAATGATATGTCGGGTCGAGTTAGGGATAAATACTAGAGGGCACCGACAAGGCTGCGATAGGGAGACGGATCAATGAGTGTATCTCCAGATAGTAGGGTGAGGGTGTGGGCTGTGGACATAGGAGTCTTTACAGGCTTGGCCTCGGACATGTTGCTCTTGCGGAGAAGGTCAAGGATGTAGCGTTGTTGAGATAAAGTAATTCCATCAGAGGTGGAGATGGCTTCCATGCCGAGAAAGTAGTTGAGAGGTCCAAGGTCCTTGATGGCAAAGTCATCGCGAAGGGATTGTAGGAGTGAGTCTGTCCCTTGAGGAAGGGAGCTGGTGATGAGGATGTCATCCACATAGATGAGGACATAAGTGATTTCCGGAGGGGTTCGACGGATGAATAGGGAAGAGTCGAAGTGGGAACCATCGAATCCAAGCACCAAAAGACGATCACTGAGACGGGAGTACCAAGCACGAGGGGCGTGTTTTAAGCCGTAGAGTGCTTTGTGGAGCTTCCAGACATGATGAGGAAACTGAGGGTGGATGAAGCCAGGAGGTTGGGCCATATACACATCCTCGGAGAGCCAGCCATGTACGAAGGCGTTGTGAACATCAATTTGACGGATGGGCCAGCCAGTAGATATGGCAAGGGAGAGGACCAAGCGAATGGTGGTGGGTTTGACAACTGGACTGTAGGTCTCACCAAAGGCCATTAATTACATTAAAAGACCATATTAAAAGGCCATTAATTACATTATTAGTTCTATAAACTCAGCTTCCAATAGTGCAATTTAACACAGGAAGATGTCCATATCTCTATACATAACAAGATATGACAGTGAATAAAAACAACTTCGGTTTTGGGCAAAGACCACCTTATAGCTTAGGGGGTTGGCTATAGGGTAGTTCCGCCACTAGTTAATAGCATATTGCATGGTAGCATGACCAAAAGCTAATTATCAAATAAAAATACAGGTTGCACTTGTGCGTTGTTTTTAATTCAAACTTTAATTAATATATTTGAGTTGAAAAATGTTAATAAATTTGAGCACTATAATTATTAAATACAAATACAAGTTGCACAAGTGACATACCTTCTTAATATTTCTTAGAACCCCTTGTCTGAAACGTCAATATCACACAGTGGTTTAAGTTTAATCCTTAATTTGAGTTTAATGGTACTTCATTCATTTCCATACAAATTGCATACGTTAGAAAGATCCATGTGATTAAAATAAATTGGGATGCTTGCACGAGGAACGAGGGCATCGTTGTAAAGAACATAATTGGTTTTTTTTTTTTTTTTTCTAACATTTTTACGTCTAATTAAAAGGTCATTAATTACAATATTGGAGAGGTACATATCTCTCAACCTAACAAGAAATGACAATGAATAAAGAAAACTTAGGTTTTTTGCGAGGACCGCCTTATAACTTGGAGGGCTTGGCTATAGGGGCAGTTCCGCTCATAGTTATAAGGACATTGCGTGGTAGCATGATCAAAAGATAATTATCAAATAAAAATACAAGTTGCATTGTGCCATGTTTTTAATTCAAATTATAATTAAAAAATTTGACCTGCGTAACTTTAATAAATTTTTGAGCTCCATAATTATAAAACACAAATATAGGTTACACAAGTGACATACTTTATTATTATTTCTTAGAACTCCTTGTACGACATTTCATCACACAGTGGTTTATGTTTAATCCATAATTTGAGTTTTAAGGTACTTCTCTCCTTTTCATACAAATTGCATATGCTAGAAAGATTCATCTGAGTAAAATAAATTGGGACCTAGGGTTCCACTAGGAACGAGGGACGCGTTATAAAGAACAAAATAATTTCTTCTCTTTTGTATTTTTAACATTTTTCAAGTTTGATTAATTACATTATTGGTGCTATAAACTCAGCTTCCAATAGTGCAATTTAACACAGGAAGAGGTCCATATCTCTATACATAACAAGATATGACAACGAATAAACGCAACTTCGGTTTTGGGCAAGGAGCACCTTATAGCTTGGGGGGTTGGCTATAGTGTAGTTCCGCCACTAGTTATCAGCATATTGCATGGTAGAGTAATGAACAGGTATTTATTAAATAAAAATACAGGTTGCACTTGTGCCTTGATTTTAATTCAAACTTTAATTAATATATTTGAGCTGAAAAATGTTAATAAATTTGAGCAATATAATTATTAAATAGAAATACAAATTGCACAAGTGACATACCTTCTTAATATTTCTTACAACCCCTTGTCCGAACCGTCAATATCACACAGTGGTTTAAGTTTAATCCTTAATTTGAGTTTAAAGGTACTTCATTCCTTTCCAAACAAATTGCATACGTTACAAAGATCCTTGTGAGTAAAATAAATTGGGAGCTAGGCTTCCACTAGGAACGAGGGACGCGTTATAAAGAACAAAATAATTTTTTCTCTTTTGTATTTTTAACATTTTTCAAGTCTTATTAAAAGGCCATTAATTACATTATTGTTGCTATAAACTCAGCTTCCAATAGTGCAATTTAACACAGGAAGAGGTCCATATCTCTATACATAACAAGATATGACAACGAATAAATGCAACTTTGGTTTTGGGCAAGGAGCACCTTATAGCTTGGGAGGTTGGCTATAGTGTAGGTCCGCCACTAGTTATCAGCATATTGCATGGTAGCGTAATGAACAGGAATTTATTAAATAAAAATACAGGTTGCACTTGTGCCTTGATTTTAATTTAAACTTTAATTAATATATTTGAGCTGAAAAATGTTAATAAATTTGAGCAATATAATTTTTAAATACAAATACAAATTGTACAAGTGACATACATTCTTAATATTTTTTACAACCCCTTGTCCGAACCGTCAATATCACACAGTGATTTAAGTTTAATCCTTAATTTGAGTTTAAAGGTACTTCATTCCTTTCCATACAAATTGCATACGTTAGAAAGATCCTTGTGAGTAAAATAAATTGGGAGCTAGGCTTCCACTAGGAATGAGGGACGCGTTATAAAGAACAAAATAATTTTTTCTCTTTTGTATTTTTAACATTTTTCAAGTCTTATTAAAAGGCCATTAATTACATTATTGCTGCTATAAACTCAGCTTCCAATAGTTCAATTTAACACAGGAAGAGGTCCATATCTCTATACATAACAAGATATGACAACGAATAAATGCAACTTTGGTTTTGGGCAAGGAGCACCTTATAGCTTGGGGGGTTGGCTATAGTGTAGGTCCGCCACTAGTTATCAGCATATTGCATGGTAGCGTAATGAACAGGAATTTATTAAATAAAAATACAGGTTGCACTTGTGCCTTGATTTTAATTTAAACTTTAATTAATATATTTGAGCTGAAAAATGTTAATAAATTTGAGCAATATAATTATTAAATACAAATACAAATTGCACAAGTGACATACCTTCTTAATATTTCTTACAACCCCTTGTCCGAACCGTCAATATCACACAGTGGTTTAAGTTTAATCCTTAATTTGAGTTTAAAGGTACTTCATTCCTTTCCAAACAAATTGCATACGTTACAAAGATCCTTGTGAGTAAAATAAATTGGGAGCTAGGCTTCCACTAGGAACGAGGGACGCGTTATAAAGAACAAAATAATTTTTTCTCTTTTGTATTTTTAACATTTTTCAAGTCTTATTAAAAGGCCATTAATTACATTATTGTTGCTATAAACTCAGCTTCCAATAGTGCAATTTAACACAGGAAGAGGTCCATATCTTTATACATAACAAGATATGACAACGAATAAATGCAACTTTGGTTTTGGGCAAGGAGCACCTTATAGCTTGGGAGGTTGGCTATAGTGTAGGTCCGCCACTAGTTATCAGCATATTGCATGGTAGCGTAATGAACAGGAATTTATTAAATAAAAATACAGGTTGCACTTGTGCCTTGATTTTAATTTAAACTTTAATTAATATATTTGAGCTGAAAAATGTTAATAAATTTGAGCAATATAATTTTTAAATACAAATACAAATTGCACAAGTGACATACATTCTTAATATTTTTTACAACCCCTTGTCCGAACCGTCAATATCACACAGTGATTTAAGTTTAATCCTTAATTTGAGTTTAAAGGTACTTCATTCCTTTCCATACAAATTGCATACGTTAGAAAGATCCTTGTGAGTAAAATAAATTGGGAGCTAGGCTTCCACTAGGAATGAGGGACGTGTTATAAAGAACAAAATAATTTTTTCTCTTTTGTATTTTTAACATTTTTCAAGTCTTATTAAAAGGCCATTAATTACATTATTGCTGCTATAAACTCAGCTTCCAATAGTTCAATTTAACACAGGAAGAGGTCCATATCTCTATACATAACAAGATATGACAACGAATAAATGCAACTTTGGTTTTGGGCAAGGAGCACCTTATAGCTTGGGGGGTTGGCTATAGTGTAGGTCCGCCACTAGTTATCAGCATATTGCATGGTAGCGTAATGAACAGGAATTTATTAAATAAAAATACAGGTTGCACTTGTGCCTTGATTTTAATTTAAACTTTAATTAATATATTTGAGCTGAAAAATGTTAATAAATTTGAGCAATATAATTATTAAATACAAATACAAATTGCACAAGTGACATACCTTCTTAATATTTCTTACAACCCCTTGTCCGAACCGTCAATATCACACAGTGGTTTAAGTTTAATCCTTAATTTGAGTTTAAAGGTACTTCATTCCTTTCCCTACAAATTGCATACGTTAGAAAGATCCATGTGATTAAAATAAATTGGGATGCTTGCACGAGGAACGAGGGTAACGTTGTAAAGAGCATAATTGGTTTTTTTTTTTTTTTTTTTCTAACATTTTTAAGTCTTATTAAAAGGTCATTAATTACAATGTTGGAGATGTCCATATCTCGCAACCTAACAAGAAATGAAAATGAATAAAGGATACTTAGGTTTTTTGCGAGGACCACCTTATAACTTCGAGGGCTTGGCTACAGGGGCAATTCCGCTCATAGTTATAAGGACATTGCGTGGTAGCGTGATCAAAAGATAATTATTAAATAAAAATAAAAGTTGCACTGTGCCATGCTTTTAACTCAGATTATAATTATTAAATTTGAGCTGCGTAACTTTAATAAATTTTTGAGCTCCATAATTATAAAATGCGAATACAGGTTGCACAAGTGACACACTTTATTATTATTTCTTAGAATTCCTTGTCCAACATTATATCACACAGTGGTTTAAGTTTAATCCATAATTTGAGTTTTAAGGTACTTCTCTCCTTCTCTTACAAATTGCATATGCTAGAAAGATTCATCTGAGTAAAATAAATTGGGAGCTAGGCTTGCACTAGGAACGAGGGACGCGTTATAAAGAACAAAATAATTTTTTCTCTTTTGTATTTTTAACATTTTTCAAGTCTTATTAAAAGGCCATTCATCACATTATTGGTGCTATAAACTCAGCTTCCAATAGTGCAATTTAACACAAGAAGAGGTCCGTATCTCTATACAAAACAAGATATGACAATGAATAAAAGCAACTTCGGTTTTGGGCAAGGACCACCTTATAGCTTGGGGGGTTGGGTATAGGGTAGTTCCGCCACTAGTTAATAGCATATTGCATGGAAGCATGATCAAAAGGTAATTATTAAATAACAATACAGGTTACACTTGTGCCTTGTTTTTAATTCAAACTTTAATTAATAAATTTGAGCACTGTAATTATGAAATACAAATACAAGTTGCACAAATGACATACCTTCTTAATATTTCTTAGAACCCCATGTCCGAACCGTCAATATCACACAGTGGTTTAAGTTTAATCCTTAATTTGAGTTTAAAGGCACTTCATTCATTTCCATACAAATTGCATACGTTAGAAAGATCCATATGATTAAAATAAATTGGGATGCTTGCACGAGGAACGAGGGTAACGTTGTTAAGAACATAATTGGTTTTTTTTTTTTTCTAACATTTTTAAGTCTTATTAAAAGGTCATTAATTGCAATGTTGAAAAGGTCCATATCTCTTAACCCAACAAGAAATGACAATGAATAAAGGATACTTAGGTTTTTTGCGAGGACCACATTATAACTTGGAGGGCTTGGCTATAGGGGCAGTTCCGCTCCTAGTTATAAGGGAATTGTGTGGTAACATGATCAAAAGATAATTATTAAATAAAAATACAAGTTGCACTGTGCCATGTTTTTAATTCAAATTATAATGAATAAATTTGAGCTGCGTAACTTTAATAAATTTTTGAGCTCCCTAATTATAAAATATGAAAACAGGTTGCACAAGTGACATGCTTTATTATTATTTCTTAGAACTCCTTGTCCGACATTTCATCACACAGTGGTTTAAGTTTAATCCATAATTTGAGTTTTAAGGTACTTCTCTCATTTTCATACAAATTGCATATGCAAGAAAGATTAATCTGAGTAAAATAAATTAGGAGCTAGGTTTGCACTAGGAACGAGGGACGCGCTATAAAGAACAAAATAAAATTTTCCCTTTAGTATTTTTAACATTTTTCAAGTCTTTTTAAAAGGCCATTCATCACGTTATCGGTGCTATAAACTCTACTTCCAATAGTCCAATTTAACACAAGAAGAGGTCCATATCTCTATACATAACAAGATATGACAATGAATAAAAGCAAATAAGGTTTTGGGCAAGGACCACCTTATACCTTGGGGGGTTGGCTATAGGGTAGTTCCGCCACTAGTTAATAGCATATTGCATGCTAGCATGATCAAAAGGTAATTATTAAATAAAAATACAGGTTGCACTTGTGCCTTGTTTTTAATTCAAACTTTAATTAATATATTTGAGCTGAAAAAATGTTAATAAATTTGAGCTGTATAATTATAAAATACAAATACAAGTTGCACAAGTGACATACCTTCTTAATATTTCTTAGAACCCCTTGTCCGAACCGTCAATATCACACGGTGGTTTAAGTTTAATCCTTAATTTGAGTTTAAAGGTTCTTCATTCCTTTCCATACAAATTGCATACGTTAGAAAGATCCATGTGATTAAAATAAATTGGGATGCTTGCACGAGGAACGAGGGTAACGTTGTAAAGAACATAATAGGTTTTTTTTTTTTTTTTTTTTCTAACATTTTTAAGTCTTATTAAGAGGTCATTAATTACAATGTTAGAGAGGTCCATATCTCTCAACCTAACAAGAATTGACAATGAATAAAGGATACTTTGGTTTTTTGCGAGGACCACCTTATAACTTGGAGGGCTTGGCTATAGGGGCAGTTCCGCTCCTAGTTATAAGGGCATTGTGTGGTAACAGGATCAAAACATAATTATTAAATAAAAATACAAGTTGCACTGTGCCATGTTTTTAATTCAAATTATAATGAATAAATTTGAGCTGCATAAGTTTAATAAATTTTTGAGCTCCCTAATTATAAAATACGAAAACAGGTTGTACAAGTGGCATACTTTATTATTATTTCTTAGAACTCCTTATCCGACATTTCATCACACAGTGGTTTAAGTTTAATCCATAATTTGAGTTTTAAGGTACTTCTCTCATTTTCATACAAATTGCATATGCTAGAAAGATTAATCTGAGTAAAATAAATTAGGAGCTAGGTTTGCACTAGGAACGAGGGACGCGTTATAAAGAACAAAATAATGTTTTCCCTTTTGTATTTTTAACATTTTTCAAGTCTTTTTAAAAGGCCATTCATCACGTTATCGGTGCTATAAACTCTACTTCCAATAGTGCATTTTAACACAAGAAGATGTCCATATCTCTATACATAACAAGATATGACAATGAATAAAAGCAAATAAGGTTTTGGGCAAGGACCACCTTATACCTTGGGGGGTTGGCAACAGGGAAGTTCCGCCACTAGTTAATAGCATATTGCATTGTAGCATGATCAAAAGGTAATTATTACAGGTTGCACTTGTGCCTTGTTTTTAATTCAAACTTTAATTAATATATTTGAGCTGAAAAAATGTTAATAAATTTGAGCTGTATAATTATAAAATACAAATACAAGTTGCACAAGTGACATACCTTCTTAATATTTCTTAGAACCCCTTGTCCGAACCGTCAATATCACACGGTGGTTTAAGTTTAATCCTTAATTTGAGTTTAAAGGTTCTTCATTCCTTTCCATACAAATTGCATACGTTAGAAAGATCCATGTGATTAAAATAAATTGGGATGCTTGCACGAGGAACGAGGGTAACGTTGTAAAGAACATAATAGGTTTTTTTTTTTTTTTTTTTCTAACATTTTTAAGTCTTATTAAGAGGTCATTAATTACAATGTTAGAGAGGTCCATATCTCTCAACCTAACAAGAATTGACAATGAATAAAGGATACTTTGGTTTTTTGCGAGGACCACCTTATAACTTGGAGGGCTTGGCTATAGGGGCAGTTCCGCTCCTAGTTATAAGGGCATTGTGTGGTAACAGGATCAAAACATAATTATTAAATAAAAATACAAGTTGCACTGTGCCATGTTTTTAATTCAAATTATAATGAATAAATTTGAGCTGCATAAGTTTAATAAATTTTTGAGCTCCCTAATTATAAAATACGAAAACAGGTTGTACAAGTGGCATACTTTATTATTATTTCTTAGAACTCCTTATCCGACATTTCATCACACAGTGGTTTAAGTTTAATCCATAATTTGAGTTTTAAGGTACTTCTCTCATTTTCATACAAATTGCATATGCTAGAAAGATTAATCTGAGTAAAATAAATTAGGAGCTAGGTTTGCACTAGGAACGAGGGACGCGTTATAAAGAACAAAATAATGTTTTCCCTTTTGTATTTTTAACATTTTTCAAGTCTTTTTAAAAGGCCATTCATCACGTTATCGGTGCTATAAACTCTACTTCCAATAGTGCATTTTAACACAAGAAGAGGTCCATATCTCTATACATAACAAGATATGACAATGAATAAAAGCAAATAAGGTTTTGGGCAAGGACCACCTTATACCTTGGGGGGTTGGCAACAGGGAAGTTCCGCCACTAGTTAATAGCATATTGCATTGTAGCATGATCAAAAGGTAATTATTACAGGTTGCACTTGTGCCTTGTTTTTAATTCAAACTTTAATTAATATATTTGAGCTGAAAAAATGTTAATAAATTTGAGCTGTATAATTATAAAATACAAATACAAGTTGCACAAGTGACATACCTTCTTAATATTTCTTAGAACCCCTTGTCCGAACCGTCAATATCACACGGTGGTTTAAGTTTAATCCTTAATTTGAGTTTAAAGGTTCTTCATTCCTTTCCATACAAATTGCATACGTTAGAAAGATCCATGTGATTAAAATAAATTGGGATGCTTGCACGAGGAACGAGGGTAACGTTGTAAAGAACATAATAGGTTTTTTTTTTTTTTTTTTTCTAACATTTTTAAGTCTTATTAAGAGGTCATTAATTACAATGTTAGAGAGGTCCATATCTCTCAACCTAACAAGAATTGACAATGAATAAAGGATACTTTGGTTTTTTGCGAGGACCACCTTATAACTTGGAGGGCTTGGCTATAGGGGCAGTTCCGCTCCTAGTTATAAGGGCATTGTGTGGTAACAGGATCAAAACATAATTATTAAATAAAAATACAAGTTGCACTGTGCCATGTTTTTAATTCAAATTATAATGAATAAATTTGAGCTGCATAAGTTTAATAAATTTTTGAGCTCCCTAATTATAAAATACGAAAACAGGTTGTACAAGTGGCATACTTTATTATTATTTCTTAGAACTCCTTATCCGACATTTCATCACACAGTGGTTTAAGTTTAATCCATAATTTGAGTTTTAAGGTACTTCTCTCATTTTCATACAAATTGCATATGCTAGAAAGATTAATCTGAGTAAAATAAATTAGGAGCTAGGTTTGCACTAGGAACGAGGGACGCGTTATAAAGAACAAAATAATGTTTTCCCTTTTGTATTTTTAACATTTTTCAAGTCTTTTTAAAAGGCCATTCATCACGTTATCGGTGCTATAAACTCTACTTCCAATAGTGCATTTTAACACAAGAAGAGGTCCATATCTCTATACATAACAAGATATGACAATGAATAAAAGCAAATAAGGTTTTGGGCAAGGACCACCTTATACCTTGGGGGGTTGGCAACAGGGAAGTTCCGCCACTAGTTAATAGCATATTGCATTGTAGCATGATCAAAAGGTAATTATTACAGGTTGCACTTGTGCCTTGTTTTTAATTCAAACTTTAATTAATATATTTGAGCTGAAAAAATGTTAATAAATTTGAGCTGTATAATTATAAAATACAAATACAAGTTGCACAAGTGACATACCTTCTTAATATTTCTTAGAACCCCTTGTCCGAACCGTCAATATCACACAGTGGTTTAAGTTTAATCCTTAATTTGAGTTTAAAGGTTCTTCATTCCTTTCCATACAAATTGCATACGTTCGAAAGATCCATGTTATTTAAATAAATTGGGATGCTTGCACGAGGAACGAGGGTAACGTTGTAAAGAACATAATTGGTTTTTTTTTTTTTTTCCTAACATTTTTAAGTCTTATTAAAAGGTCATTACTTACAATGTTGGAGAGGTCCATATCACTCAATCTAACAAGAAATGACAATGAATAAAGGATACTTAGGTTTTTTGCGAGGACCACCTTATAACTTGAAGGGCTTGGCTACAGGGGCAATTCCGCTCATAGTTATAAGGACATTGCGTGGTAGCATGATTAAAAGATAATTATGAAATAAAAATACAAGTTGCATTGTGCCATGTTTTTAAATCAAATTATAATTAATAAATTTGAGCTGCGTAACTTTAATAAATTTTTGAACTCCATAATTATAAAATACGAATACAGGTTGAACAAGTGACATACTTTATTATTATTTCTTAGAATTCCTTGTCCAACATTATATCACACAGTGGTTTAAGTTTAATCCATAATTTGAGTTTTAAGGTACTTCTCTCATTTTCTTACAAATTGCATATGCTAGAAAGATTTATCTGAGTAAAATAAATTGGGAGCTAGGCTTGTATTAGTTACGAGGGACGCGTTATAAAGAACAAAATAATTTTTTCCCTTTTGTATTTTTAACATTTTTCAAGTCTTATTAAAAGGCCATTCGTCACATTATTGGTGCTATAAACTCAGCTTCCAATAGTGCAATTTAACACAAGAATAGGTCCATATCTCTATACAAAACAAGATATGACAATGAATAAAAGCAACTTCGGTTTTGGGCAAGGACCCCCTTATAACTTGGGGGGTTGGCAATAGGGTAGTTCCGCCACTAGTTAATAGCATATTGCATTGTAGCAAGATCAAAAGTTAATTATTAAACAAAAATACAGGTTGCACTTGTGCCTTGTTTTTAATTCAAACTTTAATTAATATGTTTGAGCTGAAAAATGTTGATAAATTTGAGCTCTATAATTATTAAATACAAATAGAAGTTGCACAAGAAGTGACATAGCATCTTAATATTTCTTATAACCTCTTGTCCGAACGGCCAATATCACACAGTGGTTTAATTTTAAACCTTAATTTGAGTTTAAAGGTACTTCATTCCTTTCCATACAAATTGCATACATTCGAAAGATCCATGTGATTTAAATAAATTGGGATGCTTGCACGAGGAACGAGGGTAACGTTGTAAAGAACATAATTGGTTTTTTTTTTTTTTTTTGTATTTTTAAGTCTTATTAAAAGGACATTAATTACAATGTTGGAGAGGTCAATATCTCACAACCTAACAAGAATTGACAATGAATAAAGGAAACTTTAGTTTTTTGCGAGGACCACCTATAACTTGGAGGGCTTGGCTATAGGGGCAGTTCCGCTCATAGTTATAAGGCCATTGCGTGGTTTCATGATCAAAACTTAATTATTAAATAAAAATACAAGTTGCACTATGCCATGTTTTTAATTCAAATTATAATTAATCAATTTGAGCTGCGTAACGTTAATAAATTTTTCAGCTCTATAATTATAAAATACTAATGTAGGTTGCACAAGTGACATACTTTATTATTATTTCTTAGAACTCCTTGTCCGACATTTCATCACACAGTGGTTTAAGTTTAATCCATAATTTGAGTTTTAAGGTACTTCTCTCCTTTTCATACAAATTGCATATGCTAGAAAGATTCATCTGAGTAAAATAAATTGGGAGCTAGGCTTGCACTAGGAACGAGGGACGCGTTATAAAGAACAAAATAATTTTTTCTCTTTTGTATTTTTAACATTTTTCAAGTCTTATTAAAAGGCCATTCATCACATTATTAGTGCTATAAACTCAGCTTCCAATGGTGCAATTTAACACAAGAATAGGTCCATATCTCTATACAGAACAAGATATGGCAATGAATAAAAGCAACTTCAGTTTTGGGCAAGGACCACCTTATAGCTTGGGGGGTTGGCAATAGGGTAGTTCCGCCACTAGTTAATAGCATATTGTATTGCAGCATGATCTAAAGGTAATTATTAAATAAAAATACGGGTTGAACTTGTGCCTTGTTTTTAATTCAAACCTTAATTAATATATTTGAGCTGAAAAATGTTGATAAATTTGAGCTCTATAATTATTAAATACAAATACAGGTTGCACAAGAAGTGACATAGCATCTTAATATTTCTTAGAACCCCTTGTCCGAACAGTCAATATCACACAGTGGTTTAAGTTTAATCCTTAATTTGAGTTTAAAGGTACTTCATTCCTTTCCATACATATTGCATACATTCGAAAGATCCATGTGATTTAAATAAATTGGGATGCTTGCACGAGGAACGAGGGTAACGTTGTAAAGAACATAATTGGTTTTTTTTTTTTTTTTTTTTGTATTTCTTACATTTTCAATTCTTATTAAAAGGCCATTTATTACTATATTGGTGCTATGAACTTAGCTTCCAATACTGCAATTAAACATAAGATTAGGTCAATAACTCTCTACCTAACTAGAAATGGAAATGAATAAAGGCAACTTTGGTTTTCGGAAAGGACCACCTTATAGCTTGGGGTCTTGGCTATGGGAAAGTTCTACCCATAGTTAATAGAACATTTGGTGATAGCATGATCAAAAGTCAACTATTGAATAAAAATACAGGTTGTACTTGTGCCATGTTTTTAATTCAAACTATAATTAACAAATTTGTGCTCTAAAATTATTTAATACATGTACAGGTTTCAAAAGTGACACTTTCCAATTTTTTCTTAGAACTCCTTGTCCGACGTGTAATCACACGGTGCTTTAAGTTTAATCCATAATTTGAGTTTTAAGGTACATCACACCATTTCCTACAAATTGAATACGTTAAAAAGATTCATGCAATTAAAATAAATTGGGAGAATTGCACGAGAAACGAGGGAAATGTTGTAAAAAACATAAAAACTTTTCTTCTTTTATTATTTTTTTTTTGTATTTCTAACATTTTTAAGTCTTATTAAAAGGTCATTAATTACAATGTTGGAGAGGTCCATATCTCTCAACCTTACCAGAAATGACAATGAATAAGGGAAACTTAAATTTTTTGCGAGGACCACCTATAACTTGGAGGGCTTGGCTATAGGGGTAGTTCCGCTCATAGTTATAAGGCCATTGCGTGGTAGCATGATCAAAAGATAATTATTAAATAAAAATACAAGTTGCACTGTGCCATGTTTTAAATTCAAATTATAATTAATTAATTTGAGCAGCGTAACTTTAATAAATTTTTGAGCTCTATAATTATAAAATACAAATGCAGGTTTCACAAGTGACATACTTTATTATTATTTCTAAGAACTGCTTGTCGGACATTTCATCACATAGTGGTTTAAGTTTAATCCATAATTTGAGTTTTAAGGTACTTCTCTCCTTTTCATACAAATTGCATAGGCTAGAAAGATTCATCTGAGTAAAATAAATTGGGAGCTAGGCTTGCACTAGGAACGAGGGACGCGTTATAAAGAACAAAATAATTTTTTCTCTTTTGTATTTTTAACATTTTTCAAGTCTTATTAAAAGGTCATTCATCACAATATTGGTGCTATAAACTCAGCTTCCAATAGTGCAATCTAACACAAGAATAGGTCCATATCTCTATACAAAACAAGATATGACAATGAATAAAAGCAACTTCGGTTTTGGGCAAGGACCACCTTATAGCTTGGGGGGTTGGCAATAGGGTAGTTCCGCCACTAGTTAATAGCATATTGCATTGTAGCTTGATCAAAAGGTAATTATTAAATAAAAATACAGGTTGCACTTGTGCCTTGTTTTTAATTGAAACTTTAATTAATATATTTGAGCTGAAAAATGTTGATAAATTTGAGCTCTATAATTATAAAATACAAATACAAGTTGCACAAGTGACATACCTTCTTAATATTTCTTAAAACCCCTTGTCCGAACCGTCAATATCACAGTAGTTTAAGTTTAATCCTTAATTTGAGTTTAAGGTTCTTCATTCCTTTCCATACAAATTGCATACGTTAGAAAGATCCATGTGATTAAAATAAATTGGGATGCTTGCACGAGGAACGAGGGTAACGTTGTAAAGAACATAATTGGTTTTTTTTTTTTTTTTTTCTAACATTTTTAAGTCTTATTAAAAGGTCATTAATTACAATGTTAGAGAGGTCCATATCTCTCAACCTAACAAGAATTGACAATGAATAAAAGAAACTTTAGTTTTTTGCGAGGACCACCAATAACTTAGAGGGCTTGGTTATAGGGGCAGTTCCGCTCATAGTTATAAGGCCATTGCGTGGTTGCATGATCAAAAGATAATTATGAAATAAAAATACAAGTTGCACTGTGCCATGTTTTTAATTCAAATTATAATTAATAAATTTGAGCTGCGCAACGTTAATAAATTTTTCAGCTCTATAATTATAAAATACAAATGTAGGTTGCACAAGTGACATACTTTATTATTATTTCTTAGAACTCCTTGTCCGACATTTCATCACACAGTGGTTTAAGTTTAATCCATAATTTGAGTTTTCAGGTACTTCTCTCCTTTTCATACAAATTGCATATGCTAGAAAGATTCATCTGAGTAAAATAAATTAGGAGCTAGGCTTGCACTAGGAACGAGGGACGCGTTATAAAGAACAAAATAATTTTTTCTCTTTTGTATTTTTAACATTTTTCAAGTCTTATTAAAAGGCCATTCATCACATTATTGGTGCTATAAACTCAGCTTCCAATATTGCAATTTAACACCAGAATAGGTCCATATCTCTATACAAAACAAGATATGACAATGAATAAAAGCAACTTTGATTTTGGGGAAGGTCCAGCTTATAGCTTGGGGGGTTGGCAATAGGGTAGTTCTGCCACTAGTTAATAGCATATTGCATTGTAGCATTATCAAAAGGTAATTATTAAATAAAAATACAGGTTGCACTTGTGCCTTGTTTTTAATTCAAACTTTAATTAATATATTTGAGCTGAAAAATGTTGATAAATTTGAGCTCTATAATTATTACATACAAATACAAGTTGCCCAAGAAGTGACATACCATCTTAATATTTCTTAGAACCCCTTGTCCGAACGGTCAATATCACACAGTGGTTTAAGTTTAATCCTTAATTTGAGTTTAAAGGTACTTCGTTCCTTTCCATACAAATTGCATACATTCGAAAGATCCATGTGATTTAAATAAATTGGGATGCTTGCACGAGGAACGAGGGTAACGTTGTAAAGAACATAATTGGTTTTTTTTTTTTTTTTTGTATTTCTTACATTTTCTATTCTTATTAAAAGGCCATTTATTACTATATTGGTGCTATAAACTTAGCTTCCAATACTGCAATTTAACATAAGATTCGGTCAATAACTCTCTACCTAACTAGAGATGAAAATGAATAAAGGCAACTTTGGTTTTCGAAAAGGACCACCTTATAGCATGGGGTCTTGGCTATGGGAAAGTTCTACCCATAGTTAATAGGACATTTCTTGATAGCATGATCAAAAGTCAACTATTGAATAAAAATACAGGTTGTACTTGTGCCATGTTTTTAATTCAAACTATAATTAACAAATTTGTGCTCTAAAATTATTAAATACATGTACAGGTTTCAAAAGTGACACTTTCCAATTATTTCTTAGAACTCCTTGTCCGACGAGTAATCACACGGTGGTTTAAGTTTAATCCGTAATTTGAGTTTTAAGGTACATCACACCATTTCCTAATTGAATACGTTAAAAAGATTCATGCGATTAAAATAAATTGGGAGACTTGCACGAGAAACGAGGGAAACGTTGTAAAAAACATAAAAACTTTTCTTTTTTTTTTCTTTTTTTTTCGTATTTCTAACATTTTTAAGTCTTATTAAAAGGTCATTAATTACAATATTGGAGAGGTCCATATCACTCAACCTAACCAGAAATGACAATGAATAAGGAAAACTTATGTTTTTTGCGAGGACCACCTATAACTTGGAGGGCTTGGCTATAGGGGCAGTTCCGCTCATAGTTATAAGGCCATTGCGTGGTAGCATGATCAAAAGATAATTATTAAATAAAAATACAAGTTGCACTGTGCCATGTTTTTAATTCAAATTATAATTAATTAATTTGAGCTGCGTAACTTTAATAAATTTTTGAGCTTTATAATTATAAAATACAAATGCAGGTTTCACAAGTGACATACTTTATTATTATTTCTTAGAACTGCTTGTCGGACATTTCATCACACAGTGGTTTAAGTTTAATCCATAATTTGATTTTTAAGGTACTTCTCTCCTTTCCATACAAATTGCATATGCTAGAAAGATTCATCCGAGTAAAAAAAATTGGGAGCTAGGCTTGCTCTAGGAACGAGGGATGCGTTACAAAGAACAAAATAATTTTTTCTCTTTTGTATTTTTAACATTTTTCAAGTCTTATTAAAAGGCCATTCATCACATTATCGGTGCTATAAACTCTGCTTCCAATAGTGCAATTTAACACAAGAAGAGGTTCATATCTCTATACATAACAAGATATGACAATGAATAAAAGCAACTAAGGTTTTGGGCAAGGGCCACCTTATACCTTGGGGGGTTGGCTATAGGGTAGTTCCGCCACTAGTTAATAGCATATTGCATGCTAGCATGATCAAAAGGTAATTATTAAATAAAAATACAGGTTGCACTTGTGCCTTGTTTTTAATTCAAACTTTAATTAATATATTTGAGCTGAAATAATGTTAATAAATTTGAGCTCTATAATTATAAAATACAAATACATGTGGCACAAGTGACATACCTTCTTAATATTTCTTAGAACCCCTTGTCCGAGCCGTCAATATCACACAGTGGTTTAAGTTTAATCCTTCATTTGAGTTTAAAGGTACTTCATTGCTTTCCATAGAAATTGCATACGTTAGAAAGATCCATGTGATTAAAATAAATTGGGATGCTTGCACGAGGAACGAGGGTAACGTTGTTAAGAACATAATTGGTTTTTTTTTTTTTGTTTTTTTTTTCTAACATTTTTAAGTCTTATTAAAAGGTCATTAATTACAATGTTGGAGAGGTCCATATCTCTCAACCTAACAAGAATTGACAATGAATAAAGGAAAATTTAGTTTTTTGTGAGGACCAGCTATAACTTGGAGGGCTTGGCTATAGGGGCAGTTCCGCTCATAGTTATAAGGCCATTGCGTGGTCGCATGATCAAAAGATAATTATTAAATAAAAATACAAGTTGCACTGTGCCATGTTTTTAATTCAAATTATAATTATAAATTTGAGCTGCGTAACCTTAATAAATTTTTTAGCTCCATAATTATAAAATACAAATGTAGGTTGCACAAGTGAAATACTTTATTATTATTTCTTTGAACCCCTTGTCCGACATTACATCACACAGTGGTTTAAGTTTAATCCATAATTTGAGTTTTAAGGTACTTCTCTCCTTTCCATACAAATTGCATATGCTAGAAAGATTCATCTGAGTAAAATAAAATGGGAGCTAGGCTTGCTCTAGGAACGAGGGATGCGTTACAAAGAACAAAATAATTTTTTCTCTTTTGTATTTTTAACATTTTTCAAGTCTTATTAAAAGGCCATTCATCACATTATCGGTGCTATAAACTCTGCTTCCAATAGTGCAATTTAACACAAGAAGAGGTTCATATCTCTATACATAACAAGATATGACAATGAATAAAAGCAACTAAGGTTTTGGGCAAGGGCCACCTTATACCTTGGGGGGTTGGCTATAGGGTAGTTCCGCCACTAGTTAATAGCATATTGCATGCTAGCATGATCAAAAGGTAATTATTAAATAAAAATACAGGTTGCACTTGTGCCTTGTTTTTAATTCAAACTTTAATTAATATATTTGAGCTGAAATAATGTTAATAAATTTGAGCTCTATAATTATAAAATACAAATACATGTGGCACAAGTGACATACCTTCTTAATATTTCTTAGAACCCCTTGTCCGAGCCGTCAATATCACACAGTGGTTTAAGTTTAATCCTTCATTTGAGTTTAAAGGTACTTCATTGCTTTCCATAGAAATTGCATACGTTAGAAAGATCCATGTGATTAAAATAAATTGGGATGCTTGCACGAGGAACGAGGGTAACGTTGTTAAGAACATAATTGGTTTTTTTTTTTTTGTTTTTTTTTTCTAACATTTTTAAGTCTTATTAAAAGGTCATTAATTACAATGTTGGAGAGGTCCATATCTCTCAACCTAACAAGAATTGACAATGAATAAAGGAAAATTTAGTTTTTTGTGAGGACCAGCTATAACTTGGAGGGCTTGGCTATAGGGGCAGTTCCGCTCATAGTTATAAGGCCATTGCGTGGTCGCATGATCAAAAGATAATTATTAAATAAAAATACAAGTTGCACTGTGCCATGTTTTTAATTCAAATTATAATTATAAATTTGAGCTGCGTAACCTTAATAAATTTTTTAGCTCCATAATTATAAAATACAAATGTAGGTTGCACAAGTGACATACTTTATTATTATTTCTTTGAACCCCTTGTCCGACATTACATCACACAGTGGTTTAAGTTTAATCCATAATTTGAGTTTTAAGGTACTTCTCTCCTTTCCATACAAATTGCATATGCTAGAAAGATTCATCTGAGTAAAATAAAATGGGAGCTAGGCTTGCACTAGGAACGAGGGACGCGTTATAAAGAACAAAATAATTTTTTCCCTTTTGTATTTTTAACATTTTTTGAGTCTTATTAAAAGGTCATTCATCACATTATCGGTGCTATAAAATCTGCTTCCAATAGTGCAATTTAACACAAGAAGAGGTCCATATCTCTATACATAACAAGATATGACAATGAATAAAAGCAACTAAGGTTTTGGACAATGACCACTAGTTAATAGCATATTGCATGCTAGCATGATCAAAAGGTAATTATTAAATAAAAATACAGGTTGCACTTGTGCCTTGTTTTTAATTCAAACTTTAATTAATATATTTGAGCTGAAATAATGTTAATAAATTTGAGCTCTATAATTATAAAATACAAATACATGTGGCACAAGTGACATACCTTCTTAATATTTCTTAGAACCCCTTGTCCGAGCCGTCAATATCACACAGTGGTTTAAGTTTAATCCTTCATTTGAGTTTAAAGGTACTTCATTGCTTTCCATAGAAATTGCATACGTTAGAAAGATCCATGTGATTAAAATAAATTGGGATGCTTGCACGAGGAACGAGGGTAACGTTGTTAAGAACATAATTGGTTTTTTTTTTTTTGTTTTTTTTTTCTAACATTTTTAAGTCTTATTAAAAGGTCATTAATTACAATGTTGGAGAGGTCCATATCTCTCAACCTAACAAGAATTGACAATGAATAAAGGAAAATTTAGTTTTTTGTGAGGACCAGCTATAACTTGGAGGGCTTGGCTATAGGGGCAGTTCCGCTCATAGTTATAAGGCCATTGCGTGGTCGCATGATCAAAAGATAATTATTAAATAAAAATACAAGTTGCACTGTGCCATGTTTTTAATTCAAATTATAATTATAAATTTGAGCTGCGTAACCTTAATAAATTTTTTAGCTCCATAATTATAAAATACAAATGTAGGTTGCACAAGTGACATACTTTATTATTATTTCTTTG